>NC_047107.1:13733215-13988215 GCF_902500255.1 Thalassophryne amazonica | reverse complement strand
ATTGTGATTTTAGCATACATTATTTTGGCAAAATATTACCCTTGCAGCTGCGCATCCATACTAGAGCAAGAGGTAATGGCTGTCTCCAGGTCTTTGCGTTGAAGGTTTGAGCCTGGACTGTGTGTTCAGAGGCTGAACAATGTGACCAACATTTAAAATGCAAAGGCTGGGGTGAAGATAAATGGAATTCTTCTGAAACGTGCCATTTAATGTAGCTCCATGTGTTTCCAGCTTGTTCTGGAACTGACTGATGTATTGCCCAAAATTACAAGTACAAACCCAAATCAGAAAAAATCTGGCATGACAGGGAGGGAAAAAAGAACCAAAGAAAAACAAGCAGCAATTCTTACATTTCCTGTGACTTCTGTTTAATTACTGACAGTGTGAAACCAATATATCTCATGCTTCTTTGTGGCCATTTCAGATCTACCACACATAAAAAAACGAAAAACAAAAACACACAAGGGATGCTAAAGCATTTACCACTTTTGTTTGTTATCACTTAGCAATGTTGCAGTTCCTTCTCACATCCATTCTTCCTGCAAATGTGTCTGAACATATACAACAGTATGGAGTTATGATTGTTGTATTATTCATTTCAACATTTTCCATGCATTTCCTAGTGGTGACATGCCAAACTGCAGCCAGGCCAGTCCAGTACCGGTGTTGCAGACTGAACAGTCCCCCCTAAAAATTGGTCCACCCTGCCTTCACTGTGCATGTGCCATTTCGGAGCGTCAGCAGTGATTCACCGATTATCACCTCATTTCTGCTTCAAACTGCACTTCAGTCATCATCTATCTCAGCAACAGATACCTGAAGCTTTTGTACAACAATTATGTACACATAAATTCAGCATCATTTCATAATAAAAGATGGAGGAGCGATCAGAGCGCAACAGCTTCTCTGAGTCGCATGTGTCATTTCCTGCTTGCCTCTACTGGTGGTTGGCTCTCACTGCGGTATTGTATCACTTCCTGTTCCGGAGCACAGCGGTGTTTTGCTGTATCTGTTAGCTGTTTAATCTGCGCAGTTAGATTGATCTAGTTATCTAGATTATGATTTGTTTGCTAGTGTAATCTTTACGTGCCTTAACTAAAGCACTCCTTCTGCTGAATCACCTCTAAATTATTTACACATTATTCACTTTGCGTGTTTTTAGGAATCCGCTAGCTTAGCGTAGCTACTAGCTCTTAGCCGATTTAGCATGGCGGCTTCTCCTGTCTCTCCCGCACTTTTCTGCTCTGGGTGTGAAATGTTTAGTTATTCCTCGGCCTCCTTTAGCAGTAACGGTACTTGTAATAAGTGCAGCTTATTCGTAGCTTTGGAGGCCAGGCTGGGCGAATTGGAGACTCAGCTCCGCACCGTGGAAAATTCTACAGCTAGCCAGGCCCCTGTAGTTGGTGCGGACCAAGGTAACTTAGCCGCCGTTAGTTCCCCTCTGGCAGATTCCGAGCAGCCGGGAAAGCAGGCCGACTGGGTGACTGTGAGGAGGAAGCGTAGCCCTAAACAGAAGCCCCATGTACACCGCCAACCCGTTCACATCTCTAACCGTTTTTCTCCACTCGACGACACACCCGCCGAGGATCAAACTCTGGTTATTGGTGACTCTGTTTTGAGAAATGTGAAGTTAGCGACACCAGCAACCATAGTCAATTGTCTTCCGGGGGCCAGAGCAGGCGACATTGAAGGAAATTTGAAACTGCTGGCTAAGGCTAAGCGTAAATTTGGTAAGATTGTAATTCACGTCGGCAGTAATGACACCCGGTTACGCCAATCGGAGGTCACTAAAATTAACATTAAATCGGTGTGTAACTTTGCAAAAACAATGTCGGACTCTGTAGTTTTCTCTGGGCCCCTCCCCAATCGGACCGGGAGTGACATGTTTAGCCGCATGTTCTCCTTGAATTGCTGGCTGTCTGAGTGGTGTCCAAAAAATGAGGTGGGCTTCATAGATAATTGGCAAAGCTTCTGGGGAAAACCTGGTCTTGTTAGGAGAGACGGCATCCATCCCACTTTGGATGGAGCAGCTCTCATTTCTAGAAATCTGGCCAATTTTCTTAAATCCTCCAAACCGTGACTATCCAGGGTTGGGACCAGGAAGCAGAGTTGTAGTCTTACACACCTCTCTGCAGCTTCTCTCCCCCTGCCATCCCCTCATTACCCCATCCCCGTAGAGACGGTGCCTGCTCCCAGCAAAAATCTATTTAAGCATAAAAATTCAAAAAGAAAAAATAATATAGCACCTTCAACTGCACCACAGACTAAAACAGTTAAATGTGGTCTATTAAACATTAGGTCTCTCTCTTCTAAGTCCCTGTTGGTAAATGATATAATAATTGATCAACATATTGATTTATTCTGCCTTACAGAAACCTGGTTACAGCAGGATGAATATGTTAGTTTAAATGAGTCAACACCCCCGAGTCACACTAACTGTCAGAATGCTCGTAGCACGGGCCGGGGCGGAGGATTAGCAGCAATCTTCCATTCCAGCTTATTAATTAATCAAAAAACCCAGACAGAGCTTTAATTCATTTGAAAGCTTGACTCTTAGTCTTGTCCATCCAAATTGGAAGTCCCTAAAACCAGTTTTATTTGTTATTATCTATCGTCCACCTGGTCGTTACTGTGAGTTTCTCTGTGAATTTTCAGACCTTTTGTCTGACTTAGTGCTTAGCTCAGATAAGATAATTATAGTGGGCGATTTTAACATCCACACAGATGCTGAGAATGACAGCCTCAACACTGCATTTAATCTATTATTAGACTCTGTTGGCTTTGCTCAAAAAGTAAATGAGTCCACCCACCACTTTAATCATATCTTAGATCTTGTTCTGACTTATGGTATGGAAATAGAAGACTTAACAGTATTCCCTGAAAACTCCCTTCTGTCTGATCATTTCTTAATAACATTTACATTTACTCTGATGGACTACCCAGCAGTGGGGAATAAGTTTCATTACACTAGAAGTCTTTCAGAAAGCGCTGTAACTAGGTTTAAGGATATGATTCCTTCTTTATGTTCTCTAATGCCATATACCAACACAGTGCAGAGTAGCTACCTAAACTCTGTAAGTGAGATAGAGTATCTCGTCAATAGTTTTACATCCTCATTGAAGACAACTTTGGATGCTGTAGCTCCTCTAAAAAAGAGAGCTTTAAATCAGAAGTGCCTCACTCCGTGGTATAACTCACAAACTCGTAGCTTAAAGCAGATAACCCGTAAGTTGGAGAGGAAATGGCGTCTCACTAATTTAGAAGATCTTCACTTAGCCTGGAAAAAGAGTCTGGTGCTCTATAAAAAAGCCCTCCGTAAAGCTAGGACATCTTTCTACTCATCACTAATTGAAGAAAATAAGAACAACCCCAGGTTTCTTTTCATTACTGTAGCCAGGCTGACAAAGAGTCAGAGCTCTATTGAGCTGAGTATTCCATTAACTTTAACTAGTAATGACTTCATGACTTTCTTTGCTAACAAAATTTTAACTATTAGAGAAAAAATTACTCATAACCATCCCAAAGACGTATCGTTATCTTTGGCTGCTTTCAGTGATGCCGGTATTTGGTTAGACTCTTTCTCTCCGATTGTTCTGTCTGAGTTATTTTCATTAGTTACTTCATCCAAACCATCAACATGTTTATTAGACCCCATTCCTACCAGGCTGCTCAAGGAAGCCCTACCATTATTTAATGCTTCGATCTTAAATATGATCAATCTATCTTTGTTAGTTGGCTATGTACCACAGGCTTTTAAGGTGGCAGTAATTAAACCATTACTTAAAAAGCCATCACTTGACCCAGCTATCTTAGCTAATTATAGGCCAATCTCCAACCTTCCTTTTCTCTCAAAAATTCTTGAAAGGGTAGTTGTAAAACAGCTAACTGATCATCTGCAGAGGAATGGTCTATTTGAAGAGTTTCAGTCAGGTTTTAGAATTCATCATAGTACAGAAACAGCATTAGTGAAGGTTACAAATGATCTTCTTATGGCCTCGGACAGTGTACTCATCTCTGTGCTTGTTCTGTTAGACCTCAGTGCTGCTTTTGATACTGTTGACCATAAAATTTTATTACAGAGATTAGAGCATGCCATAGGTATTAAAGGCACTGCGTTGCGGTGGTTTGAATCATATTTGTCTAATAGATTACAATTTGTTCATGTAAATGGGGAATCTTCTTCACAGACTAAAGTTAATTATGGAGTTCCACAAGGTTCTGTGCTAGGACCAATTTTATTCACTTTATACATGCTTCCCTTAGGCAGTATTATTAGACGGTATTGCTTAAATTTTCATTGTTACGCAGATGATACCCAGCTTTATCTATCCATGAAGCCAGAGGACACACACCAATTAGCTAAACTGCAGGATTGTCTTACAGACATAAAGACATGGATGACCTCTAATTTCCTGCTTTTAAACTCAGATAAAACTGAAGTTATTGTACTTGGCCCCACAAATCTTAGAAACATGGTGTCTAACCAGATCCTTACTCTGGATGGCATTACCCTGACCTCTAGTAATACTGTGAGAAATCTTGGAGTCATTTTTGATCAGGATATGTCATTCAAAGTGCATATTAAACAAATATGTAGGACTGCTTTTTTGCATTTACGCAATATCTCTAAAATCAGAAAGGTCTTGTCTCAGAGTGATACTGAAAAACTAATTCATGCATTTATTTCCTCTAGGCTGGACTATTGTAATTCATTATTATCAGGTTGTCCTAAAAGTTCCCTAAAAAGCCTTCAGTTAATTCAAAATGCTGCAGCTAGAGTACTGACGGGGACTAGAAGGAGAGAGCATATCTCACCCATATTGGCCTCTCTTCATTGGCTTCCTGTTAATTCTAGAATAGAATTTAAAATTCTTCTTCTTACTTATAAGGTTTTGAATAATCAGGTCCCATCTTATCTTAGGGACCTCATAGTACCATATCACCCCAATAGAGCGCTTCGCTCTCAGACTGCAGGCTTACTTGTAGTTCCTAGGGTTTGTAAGAGTAGAATGGGAGGCAGAGCCTTCAGCTTTCAGGCTCCTCTCCTGTGGAACCAGCTCCCAATTCAGATCAGGGAGACAGACACCCTCTCTACTTTTAAGATTAGGCTTAAAACTTTCCTTTTTGCTAAAGCTTATAGTTAGGGCTGGATCAGGTGACCCTGAACCATCTCTTAGTTATGCTGCTATAGACGTAGACTGCTGGGGGGTTCCCATGATGCACTGTTTCTTTCTCTTTTTGCTCTGTATGCACCACTCTGCATTTAATCATTAGTGATCGATCTCTGCTCCCCTCCACAGCATGTCTTTTTCCTGGTTCTCTCCCTCAGCCCCAACCAGTCCCAGCAGAAGACTGCCCCTCCCTGAGCCTGGTTCTGCTGGAGGTTTCTTCCTGTTAAAAGGGAGTTTTTCCTTCCCACTGTAGCCAAGTGCTTGCTCGCAGGGGGTCGTTTTGACCGTTGGGGTTTTACATAATTATTGTATGGCCTTGCCTTACAATATAAAGCGCCTTGGGGCAACTGTTTGTTGTGATTTGGCGCTATATAAAAAAAAAATTGATTGATTGATTGATTTCGTAGCATCAGTAGCGATTCACCGATTATCGCCTCCTTTCTGGTAAAAACTGACTTTAGACTGATTTAAGATGTTGTACTTTGTCATCTGATGGTTAATAATCACATTCCCTTTGTTTGCTTTGGGTGTAGAGAGTCAGTCTCAGAGAATCAGTCTCAGAGAGTCAGTCTCAGAGAGTCAGACTCAGACCACACCATGACAGACCCTGGCTGTTGGACTTGTTCCTGATATTAGTCTGCATGATCCTTTCTTGTGTTTGGTCTGGAGCATACAGCAGTCATTTTTTTCTAAAAAAGGTCTGGAATACTGATTACTCTGACCAGAAGATATACATACATTTTATAAAGTTTGTATCTGTTCTATCTGGAACTTGCAAGTAATGCATGTGACAGTCAAACCAGATATAAGATCCTTAGTAAATTTGTACAATATGTAACTTGTAAATTTGTAACTTAAAAGAACCATATATAACAGTAATTCCATATACAGAATCCTTAGTAGATATGTGTAATATCAAACTGAGACTTATAAGCACAACACATGTCAAACATAAAGATTTATTACTGGAACTGATGTAACTTCTTGCAAGTTTTTTGTATTTCTTTTCCATATGGGAATAGTACAGCAGATAACTGTAAGAATCGTTCAAATCCGGTTACAAGCACCAAAATTTGACTGTATATACCTTATGGTACATATTGAATTTTCAATAGGGGCTAAGTAGGGGTCAACTGAAGAATTGCACAGGGTCAAAATAAAAAAAAAAAATGTTCCAATCATATTGAAAGTGATACCACATTATGTATCTGATGGCAATGATTCCAAAAAGGTATAGTTTGGACTATCTAGAACTATTAGTTCAACCAATTTGTGCTGCGTTTTACCAGAACTGGAGCAACTTTAATTTTGGATGCCTGTACAAACTGAAACTGACATTTGTCACCATTCTTGCTGTTTTTACCCCATAACTCCAGAACATTCAGTCACAGATATTCCAAACTATGCCTTTTTGAAATCTTTGTGATCAGACACATAATGTGGTATAGCTTTCAATATGATTGGAACATTTTTTTTGACCCCTATGCAGTTCTTCAATTGACCCCTACTTGGCCCCCTATTGAAAATTCAAATGTCTAACGTTATTTTCCTAAAATATGTACCAAAAGGTATATACAGTCAAACTTTGGTGCTTGTAACCAGATTTGAAGGATTCCTCTGCAAATATTCTGTTATCTGCTGCACTAGAAGGGAGACATGGGCAATTATAAAGTTTGTTTCCAGTTCACCTAACCTGCATGTCTTTAAATGTGGGGGGGAGCTGCAGCACTCCCATAGAGAGAACATGCAAATTCCACACATAAAGGCCACAGGTGGGAATTGAACCCATGACTTTTTCACTGTGAGGCAACAGTGCTAACCACTAAGCCACGGTGCTGCCAATTCTTGCTGATCACATTTGATAGTTTCAGAATTCGCCTTTTTGCCTCATGATATCACAAAAGCATGATGTCTGTCTCCTGTGTTAGTACTTTGGCAGAGGTATGCCTTTGGTGAACGCCTTCCAGCTGTGAAGCTCTTCATTTCCTCTGCTGGAAAACAAGGTGGAATGAGAGTTTGGCTCATCTTCTTTTTATTATTTTTATAATCTGGAAATGTGTCTCCTTTTGGTCACAGAAAGCACTGATGTTACTTTTGGACAAACAAAGATCATCTGTAGTCAAAATCAGGAAAATAAATGCATCACCAGTTTTGTCCACCAGAGGGCAGTCACAAGCTGCAGCTTGCAGTCCGAACGTTTGCTTTACATCCTCAGGCTTTGCTCATCAGATCAGTTTAAATAACTAACCCTCCCAGCTTCCACGGTCTCTCATGAATAACGCTGTGGCCCTTAGTGGTGCCGGCACTGTCTCTTGGCAACGCCGCGCTGCTCTATGAAGCTTAATACGTAGACAAAAGCCACAAACACACTGTCAGCACGGGTCACAACAGAAACATCATTAGACATCCAGCTGTCAGCTCTGTTCTTCCATTCTAAATTGGATGAGTGGGTGAGAGTGATACGGTGCAGCTGAATAATGACTCGATTGCATATTGTCTGATCTGTTAAAAAACACCCCGGCGTCTTTCCCACCTTAAAAGTCCAAGTGAAGGCAGACAGACTTCACGTTCCACTGGAATCAAGCCGAGTCTGGGCACAATCGCTTGGAGGCCTCAGCTCCTCACGGAAGCAGAGGCGGAAGAGCGTATTTACTCTGTTGATGAATTTGTGCTTAATTGTGAGTGCTGCTGTGTATGACTATGTGGGGGGAATGTTAATGTGTACCCTTGGGTCGGGCTGAAAGAGAGAGAGAGAGAGAGAGAGAGAGAGAGAGAGAGAGAGAGAGAGAGAGATGTCCCTCATTAAAGTAATTAGCCCTGCAGGAGGGTATCCACCAATCGTAGATACACACCGCTGCATGTGCGTGTGTACACACACACACACTCACACACAACCTAAACATGTCATTCTTCTTAAAACAAATTCAATTTGACTTTTAAAAGTTCACTTAGTGTTCTTCTTCATATGGTTCAGGTCGGGTCTGGGGCCACCTGATGGTGCCTCTGCATCCACCACACTTCAGAATCGCCCTGGGTGCAAGGCAGCAACCGCCCAGGCAGACACCCAGGCCAGTTCACCCCCCCTTTTGAAAACAACCATCTAGTGCCTGCAGACATGTGAAACGTGGTATCCCCTTGACCTTCTCCGGCTTCTGGGTTCCTCAACACTGAGGCACCCGTGTGCTGGATCAGAGAAATGCACTACATGTGCAAAATGACACAGGTGACAATGCAAGTGATACTTCTCGTGTGTTTCCGTAAGTAATCATTCATTTGACAAAAATTCATTCCAGCAGCACCCAAGATCCTCCAAAGAAATCTTGTACCAAGGACATCCGGCCACTCCTTCATAACACTCACCAGGTGGACAATACACAGTGTACATGCATGTTTCTGTTGTATTGGATCAATGTAACTTCACATGAATCGCTTCAGTGTAAGTAACTGCACCGCCTCATCACAGAAACTCACCTTGGCTTATGGCGTGGAGACCATGTCTGGAAGGCTTCTATTGTAACTCACCTGTAGCCCTAAAAATCGGTCCGCCATTTGCATCTGCACGTGTCATTTCGGAGCTCTGCTGCTTGTCTGAGACAGAGTCTCTACACCCAAAGCGATCAAATGGATTAATGGGATTATTAACCATCAAATCACAAGGTAAAACCTCTTAAATCATTCTAAAGTCAGTTTTAAGCAGAAATTCTGTGATGCTTTGAAATGACCAACGCGCAGTGAACGCATGAGCTAGCAGCTCGTTTACCCTCAGTGCTCTGATCGTTTCTGCTGAGATCATTTCGCTGAGATAGATGATGACTGGAGTGCAGTTTGAAGCAGAAACGAGGTTTTAATTTGTGAACCGTGGCTAATGATGCATGCGCAGATACAAAAAGCGGACCGATTTTTAGGGGGGACCACTCAGTCAGCAACACCGGATGCAGGTCCTCTCCATAGTAGTGAAGGCCTAATCTGTAATATATCAACAGTTATGGAACGTCCTGTTTTGCAGTGCTGTCTGTAGTAAATGACAATCCTATACTTAAATCACGGGAAACATCCACCTCTTCCCATGAGGAGTAAAGGATGTAAGCATTGAGATCTAAATACCCTCTGGCCACCCTGTGGGACATGATGGTCTTTGAATGACGGATGGAACCCTGTATCACTGGGGGATGGTACTGCACTGGGAAGCAGCTACAGACAGAGTTGGCAATCATTAGTAAGAAGACAAGAAGCATCACCCTAAAGACTTAGACCTTCTTTCACCTGCAAAAGTATCAGCATATGCCAAAATACTTAGAAGCTTCCCAGGCATGCCATGCATTTTACACCAAGGTCTTCAGAGCTATCGTCCAACAATTAAATGCAGTACAGTATCAAATGATAGGTTGGGGAGGTAAACCAAAGAAACGAGAGAAAACGCACAACAGCCACATTTAGTTATTGAATTGGTGTTTTCAGGTCACACCACATTGGGTTAACATAATCTATAATAATAGTTATATAGCCTCCTATCCAGGCCATGAGATCCATTCAGACACTACTTATTTTCTGTTTCTGTAGTGTGTAGTGGATCAGAGACCATGACTCCTATTGGAAAGGATGTCAGTCCATCACAGGTTACTCCATAAGTGAGGCTAGTACCCATGTACAGCTGGATGATCTGGGGGACTATGCTGCTAACATGTCTTGTCTTAGGACACAGACAAGTATCATAACAAGGAATTTAAACCCCTACATATTGGTAGCCCAACTCCAGCAGGTAGTGGACACACCTGAAATCAAAAACCAAACCCTATCTTTCAGTTGGTTGTTCAAAGCCTTTCTCAGCGAACTGTGTCCAATGCCCCAGATGAGTGCATCTATCCCTTTAGTTTTCTCCATAGGAGTGGTGAGTCTCCATGGAGTTGAAACCATGTTGTTTTTTTGGGCTGAGCCTGACCAAGTCCCGTGTCTGTAGACCCAGTCAACAGGCATGGATCCAGGAGGAGACCTCAGTTTATGCCTAATCTGGGTGAGGTGACTCCATACATTGTCCTGTCAATCACAAAGTGTCTTTACTGAATCACCTTTTGTCTGTCTTCTCACCTGGGACTAATTTGCCAAGGGTGGATCTATCTTGATGCTCCAGACAACACAGCTCCAGACTAATCCTGTTTACCATTTTCATGGACAAGATTTTAAGGTGCAGTCAGCGAATTGAAAGTGTCCACTTTGGTGACCTCAAAATTACATTTTTGCTTTTTTGTGGAATTTCTGGTTCTGTTGTGCACCAGACAGACCTGAGGCCAAGTGTGAAGCAACTGGGTTGAGGATCAGTACCTCCAAATCTAAGACCATGGTCCTCTGTTGCAAAAGAGCAGATTTTCCCCTCTGGATCAAGGGAGAGTTTTTGTGGTCTTGAGGGTAAGATGGACAGATGGATTGGGGCTGTGTCTGATGTTCTGCAGACAATATACTGTACCATCATGATGAAGAAAGAGCTGAGCTGGAAGGTCAGACACTTGATTTACCAGTCGGTTTATGCTCCTCTCCTCATCTATGGTCACAGGCTTTGGATAGTGATGGAAAGAACAAGGTTGAGAATACAAGTGCATAAATGAGACTGCTCCATCTGGAATCCAGGCGTATACTCAGGGACCGGGTGAGAAGCTTGAATATCTGGGAGGGACTTGCAGTACAGCTGCTACTTCTTCACATCGAATGGAGCCATCTCAGATGGTTCAGTTATCTGGTAAGGATGCCCTCAGCCTTCGCCCTAGGGAGGTCTTCCTAACATTTCCAGGCTCTGGGGAAGACTCAGGATACACTGGAGGGATTATATCTCCCAGATGGCTTGGGAATGGCTTATTATCCCCCAGGAAGTGTTAGCAGAATGTAGGAGGATGAAGGTCCTGGGTCCTGATTGAAAAGACATTCCCACTAGCTTGGCTAACGGGGAATTCCCCTTTGGCTGACCTGGTAGAAGAATGGTCTTTAGTGCGAGCCATCCGGGGTTCGAGCTCACTGCCATCCCAGCCACAAAGGTCCTACAGTCACAATTGGGGTTGTCGGCAGGATGTGGGTAGTCACAGAACATGCTTAAATGCACCTGTGACTTTGGGACAAAGTCAAAAATGGTGGGGAGATATGTAGCAGGATGAAGGTCCTGGGTCCTGATTGAAAAGACGTTCCCGCTAGCTGGGCTAATGGGGAATTCCCCTTTGGCTGACCTGGTAGAAGAATGGTCTTTAGTGCGAGCCATCCGGGATTCGAGCCTACTGCTGTCCCAGCCACAAAGGTCCTACAGTCACAGTTGGGGTTGTCGGCAGGATGTGGGTAGTCACAGAACATGCTTAAATGCACCTGTGACTTCGGGACAAAGTCAAAAATGGTGGGGAGATATGTAGCAGGATGAAGGTCCTGGGTCCTGATTGAAAAGACGTTCCCGCTAGCTGGGCTAATGGGGAATTCCCCTTTGGCTGACCTGGTAGAGGAATGGTCTTTAGTGCGAGCTGTCTGGGGTTTGATCCCACCGCCGTCCTGGCAACAAAGATCCTACGATCACAAGAAGATAGGAAAGTCTGGGATGAGCTGCTCAGTATGTTGCCACCACATGAATAACAAGAAGAACATTAATGAATGAATACTTGTGGATGGTCTCTGTGGTGCCTCAGCAAACATTTGTGACGATTTGAGGTGCAGGGTTTTAGTCTGTTTCAGGTTCAGAATATCTTCTGCTGAGCATTCCTTATAACCTGTGATATGTTTCGGGACAATCACAATTGCTCTGTTATGTAAACACAGGAATTTGATGCTTATCTGTAGGAGAGGATTTGTGGTCTTCCTAAAGTCTAGTTTTGGTTTATTGATGTTGTGGACCACATTGAATGCTCATTCAAGATGCTAAGTGGGGAACTGGAGGATTTAAAGACATGTAGGCTAGGTGAATTGGAAACTTTATAATTGCTCAGGTCTCCCTTGCAAAAGAGATATCAACCTCAATGGGACTAACCTGGTTAAATAAAGATCAAAAAAATTATTTTGAGTTTTTGATTATTCTGGATCAAGACTAAATTCAAGGATTTGAATGAGTTGCTGGAGTTAGTGACCAGAAGTGTATCTGTATGAGGCGAAAATGTCAAAGATACCTGCGAAGACTTTTTGGAGTCATGAGGTCACTGGACAGAGGTGATGCAATGCAGATGAATGAAGGTCTCCGCTTTCAGGGACCTGGGGCCTTATCTACAAAGACTTGCATGGATTTCCAATTGAAACATGGTGTACGCCAAAACCCAGAAACTGTTGTACGCACAAAAAAAAATTCAGATGTATCAAAGTGTGCGTACGCATGGATCCAAGCATGGTCCTTTCGTACATCCTAGTCAATGTGAAATTGAGCACACATGCAGAAGTACCAAACTCCTCCATCTTCATGCCCTCATTTAAATATGCAAATGTATTTAAATAGGCCCTGGGACCTGGGATTCCTCTGTCTGTCTGATAATTCAACATGAACAAAGAAAATAAATTTGTGGGCAGCGCGCGCACACTGAAGTTAAGAAAAGGAGGTGTGCCGTGGCTGATAGTGTGTGACTTTCACAACTTCACGCACATGTTTACTGACAAATACTAAACACAAGGAGACAATCGGGAGCCTGTTAAGAAAGGTCTGCAGTGCCAGTTTCACTATCAAGAATAAACATGAATAAAATGTTTACTCACTAAGCAGCCACCCATAATGCACCGTGCCAGCCTCTAACCTGTTCCCAACCACGCTGTTAGTAAGGATGAATGAGTCATGCATTGAACCAGGTCACCTAACCACAATGTTAGTTAGATGCATTTGCACATTACATATGATTTGAACATTGATGGAATGAAAATGTTTCAGATTAACAAAAACAAATTCATCATTTGATGGCACCTTTATAGCATTGTGTGTGTAGTCAATAACTCCAATTACATTATGCAAACTGGCTCTCCCTGCAAATTGCACTTTAATGTTGGACTGTGATGTACTCAAATTACATTCAGATGATTGCGTTCCACATAGCTGGCATGGCTTGGCTAAACGTTGACTGGCACACTCCTGACCAGTCAGCCAGCTCCTGCTTGAATGCCCCTGTTGCCAGGAACCCCAGTGTGGTCAGCACCTGGAGGCATAGTGAACCTCTGGCTCTTTGCCGCATTGCTCAGTTGTGCGTGCAATTCCAGTAACAGTGGCCTTGGTAAAGGAAATTGGCTTATGAGACAATTATTGTCATTTGCAAGTATACTCAACAAAAATATAAATGCAACACTTTTGGTTTTGCTCCCATTTTGTATGAGATGAACTCAAAGATCTAAAACTTTTTCCACATACACAATATCACCATTTCCCTCAAATATTGTTCACAAACCAGTCTAAATCTGTGATAGTGAGCACTTCTCCTTTGCTGAGATAATCCATCCTACCTCACAGCTGTGCCATACCAAGATGCTGATTAGACACCATGATTAGTGCACAGGTGTGTCTTAGACTGTCCACAATAAAAGGCCACTCTGAAAGGTGCAGTTTTGTTTTACTGGGGGGGGGATACCAGTCAGTATCTGGTGTGACCACCATTTCAATCAACTCAATCAACTTTTTTCTTGTATAGCGCCAAATCACAACAAACAGTTGCCCCAAGGCGCTCCACATTGCAAGGCAAGGCCATACAATAATTATGAAACACAGTCTACGTCTAAAGCAACATAACCAAGGGATGGTCCAGGGTCACCCGATCCAGCCCTAACTATAAGCCTTAGCGAAAAGGAAAGTTTTAAGCCTAATCTTAAAAGTAGAGAGGGTATCTGTCTCCCTGATCTGAATTGGGAGCTGGTTCCACAGGAGAGGAGCCTGAAAGCTGAAGGCTCTGCCTCCCATTCTACTCTTACAAACCCTAGGAACTACAAGTAAGCCCGCAGTCTGAGAGCGAAGCGCTCTAATGGGGTAATATGGTACTATGAGGTCCCTAAGATAAGATGGGACCTGATTATTCAAAACCTTATAAGTAAGAAGAAGAATTTTAAATTCTATTCTAGCATTAACAGGAAGCCAATGAAGGGAGGCCAACACGGGTGAGATGTGTTGCACTGCCTCATGCAGTGCAACACATCTCCTTCACATAGAGTTGATCAGGTTGTCAATTGTGGCCTGTGGAATGTTGGTCCACTCCTCTTCAATGGCTGTGCGAAGTTGCTGGATATTGGCAGGAACTGGTACATGCTGTCGTATACGCCGGTCCAGAGCATCCCAAACATGCTCAATGGGTGACATGTCCGGTGAGTATGCCGGCCATGCAAGAACTGGGACATTTTCAGCTTCCAAGAATTGTGTACAGATCCTTGCAACATGGGGCCGTGCATTATCCTGCTGCAACATGAGGTGATGTTCTTGGATGTTGGCACAACAATGGGCCTCAGGATCTCGTCACGGTATCTTTGTGCATTCAAAATGCCATCAATAAAATGCACCTGTGTTCTTCGTCCATAACAGACGCCTGCCCATACCATAACCCCACCACCACCATGGGCCACTCGATCCACAACATTGACATCAGAAAACCACTCACCCACACGATGCCGCACACGCTGTCTGCCATCTGCCCTGGACAGTGTGAACCGGGATTCATCCGTGAAGAGAATACCTCTCCAACGTGCCAAAAGCCAGCAAATGTGAGCATTTGCCCACTCAAGTCGGTTACGACGACGAACTGGAGTCAGGTTGAGACCCCGATGAGGATGACGAGCATGCAGATGAGCTTCCCTGAGACGGTTTCTGACAGTTTGTGCAGAACTTCTTTGGTTATGCAAACCAGTTGTTTCAGCAGCTGTCTGAGTGGCTGGTCTCAGACGATCTTGGAGGTGAACATGCTGGATGTGGAGGTCCTGGGCTGGTGTGGTTACACGTGGTCTGCGGTTGTGAGGCTGGTTGGATGTACTGCCAAATTCTCTGAAACACCTTTGGAGACGGCTTATGGTAGAGAAATGAACATTCAATACACGAGCAACAGCTCTGGTTGACATTCCTGCTGTCAGCATGCCAATTGCACGCTCCCTCAAATCTTGCGACATCTGTGGCATTGTGCTGTGTGATAAAACTGCACCTTTCAGAGTGGCCTTTTATTGTGGACAGTCTAAGGCACACCTGTGCACTAATCATGGTGTCTAATCAGCATCTTGATATGGCACACCTGTGAGGTGGGATGGATTATCTCAGCAAAGGAGAAGTGCTCACTATCACAGATTTAGACTGGTTTGTGAACAATATTTGAGGGAAATGGTGATATTGTGTATGTGGAAAAAGTTTTAGATCTTTGAGTTCATCTCATACAAAATGGGAGCAAAACCAAAAGTGTTGCGTTTATATTTTTGTTGAGTGTAAATCCCCACGTTCTCTGAATACACACTCATGTTGGATTGCACCATTTACAAACTCCTCTAACAACACTAACGCAGCCACTGTTGGTGCCATTTTCCTCATTACTTTGCTCATGCTTTTATATCCACCCATATAATTGCAAACACGCGGGTGTGTTAAATGTTCATAAGTGTGTGTCTGATGTCTCTGATGATGTCTTGTTTTCACACTATTAACAGTTCCATCACCTCTAATGGTGCCTTGACACTTGCACAACTTTGATCCAGGCACTTGCACGCACATCATTGTGACAATCCCACCCGCTGTGTCCCCAGCTGGACAATGTGCTTTGTACCACTGGCTGCCACGCGCTGTACGCTGGGCACTGTTTATATAAAATAATTATTTTGTAGCGGATTAATCATTTTCTGTCAGAGTTAGCTGTTGAAAACAGCTTTAATCGGTTCCAGAATCACAGAGGAGCACTCCAGCTGCTGCTTTTCTCGCACTCGTGCTGAACAACATGGAGAAATCATTTGGAGCCATCTAAAAAGCTAATTATTTGTCATGTGTATATTGTAATGGCTTGGTAAAACAGTTGCATGTTCTTTCTTTCTTGTGTGCAGCTGTACAAGCATGTTCAAAATTCTCTTTGCTCAGTTGCATGCACTGGCACCCCTCTCATGTTCAGTCTACACCTGTTAACGACAAGTTTACTCTCCTGCACGACACAATGCGTGCAAGTGCGTACATCAAAGTCATGCAAGTGTCAGGGAGCCTTAAGTGTCGCCAGAAGAACAATAGGAACATAGGAAATGGAGTTTTATCAACCACAGTGTTTTAGTACAAATTGGACATCATGTTATCATCTCCAACCTTCCTTTTCTCTCAAAAATTCTTGAAAGGGTAGTTGTAAAACAGCTAACTGATCATCTGCAGAGGAATGGTCTATTTGAAGAGTTTCAGTCAGGTTTTAGAATTCATCATAGTACAGAAACAGCATTAGTGAAGGTTACAAATGATCTTCTTATGGCCTCAGACAGTGGACTCATCTCTGTGCTTGTTCTGTTAGACCTCAGTGCTGCTTTTGATACTGTTGACCATAAAATTTTATTACAGAGATTAGAGCATGCCATAGGCATTAAAGGCACTGCGCTGCGGTGGTTTGAATCATATTTGTCTAATAGATTACAATTTGTTCATGTAAATGGGGAATCTTCTTCACAGACTAAAGTTAATTATGGAGTTCCACAAGGTTCTGTGCTAGGACCAATTTTATTCACTTTATACATGCTTCTCTTAGGTAGTATTATTAGACGGTATTGCTTACATTTTCATTGTTACGCAGATGATACCCAGCTTTATCTATCCATGAAGCCAGAGGACACACACCAATTAGCTAAACTGCAGGATTGTCTTACAGACATAAAGACATGGATGACCTCTAATTTCCTGCTTTTAAACTCAGATAAAACTGAAGTTATTGTACTTGGCCCCACAAATCTTAGAAACATGGTGTCTAACCAGATCCTTACTCTGGATGGCATTACCCTGACCTCTAGTAATACTGTGAGAAATCTTGGAGTCATTTTTGATCAGGATATGTCATTCAAAGCGCATATTAAACAAATATGTAGGACTGCTTTTTTGCATTTACGCAATATCTCTAAAATCAGAAAGGTCTTGTCTCAGAGTGATGTTGAAAAACTAATTCATGCATTTATTTCCTCTAGGCTGGACTATTGTAATTCATTATTATCAGGTTGTCCTAAAAGTTCCCTAAAAAGCCTTCAGTTAATTCAAAATGCTGCAGCTAGAGTACTGACGGGGACTAGAAGGAGAGAGCATATCTCACCCATATTGGCCTCTCTTCATTGGCTTCCTGTTAATTCTAGAATAGAATTTAAAATTCTTCTTCTTACTTATAAGGTTTTGAATAATCAGGTCCCATCTTATCTTTGGGACCTCGTAGTACCATATCACCCCAATAGAGCGCTTTGCTCTCAGACTGCAGGCTTACTTTTAGTTCCTAGGGTTTGTAAGAGTAGAATGGGAGGCAGAGCCTTCAGCTTTCAGGCTCCTCTCCTGTGGAACCAGCTCCCAATTCAGATCAGGGAGACAGACACCCTCTCTACTTTTAAGATTAGGCTTAAAACTTTCCTTTTTGCTAAAGCTTATAGTTAGGGCTGGATCAGGTGACCCTGAACCATCCCTTAGTTATGCTGCTATAGACGTAGACTGCTGGGGGGTTCCCATGATGCACTGTTTCTTTCTCTTTTTGCTCTGTATGCACCACTCTGCATTTAATCATTAGTGATCGATCTCTGCTCCCCTCCACAGCATGTCTTTTTCCTGGTTCTCTCCCTCAGCCCCAACCAGTCCCAGCAGAGGACTGCCCCTCCCTGAGCCTGGTTCTGCTGGAGGTTTCTTCCTGTTAAAAGGGAGTTTTTCCTTCCCACTGTAGCCAAGTGCTTGCTCACAGGGGGTCATTTTGACCGTTGGGGTTTTACATAATTATTGTATGGCCTTGCCTTACAATATAAAGCGCCTTGGGGCAACTGTTTGTTGTGATTTGGCGCTATATAAAAAAAAATGATTGATTGATTGATGTTATGAGTTTTTTTTAGTTTTTTTTTAAGTTTGCTTCATCAAAACTGATGTTGACTAAATTACCATAGCTGTGGCATGGAGGAGTGTTAGGGGTGCACATGGAAACCTGCTGATGTTTGTCGGTGCTTAAAATAGAATCTTGGGAGGAGGAGAACAACACAGCTAATTAGGCAAGAGGTATTAAGAGAATCCAGACAAGGAGCCAGTGGTAAATCAGGCTGTGAGGGTGAACGAGAATGAAATTATGCTGCTGCATGTTTAAATGGAATGAAAACCTATAGCAACAAGCAGTAACAGTTTTGAGTTTTTATTAAATTAGTTATTTATTTTATTTTATCTTTAATTATTGTTTTCAATCTAGCTTCATGGTTTTATGATGCGTTAATGTGCAAAGTTGTGTGCAGAATGCACGTGTCATGAACCCGCGTGAAAAGAAACAGGAATTGAGCCAGAAGAAAGAAGGGGAGCTGGAAGAGAAAAAATTCTGTGCTGCGCTTTTTGCTATAAAGCATACAGTGCATCCAGAAAGTATTCACAGCACTTCACTTTATCCACATTTTGTTATGTTACAGCTTTATTCCAAAATTAAGTAAATTATTTTTTCCCTCAAAATTCTACTCACAACACATGAAATGATAACATGAAAAAGGTTTTTTGATTTTTTTTTTTTTTTTTTGCAAATTTATTAAAAAAAAAAACAAAAACAAAAAAAACTAAGAAATCACATGTACACAAGTAGTCACTCCCTTTGCTCAATACTTTGGTGATGCATCTTTGGCAGCAATTACAGCCTCAAGTCTTCTTGAATATGATACCACAACCTTGGTGCACCTATCTTTGGGTAGTTTTGCTCCATCAGGTTGGATGGGGAGCGTCGGTGTACAGCCATTTTCAGATCTCTCCATAGATGTTCAATCGGATTCAGGTCTGGGCTCTGGCTGGACCACTCAAGGACATTCACAGAGTTGTCCTGAAGCCACTCTTTTGATATCTTGGCTGTGTGTTTAGGGTCATTGTCCTGCTGAAAGATGAACTGTCGCCCCAGTCTGAGGTCAAGAGCACTCTGGAGCAGGTTTTCATCCAGGATGTCTCTCTATCAATCAATCAATCAATTTTATTTATATAGCGCCAAATCACAACAAACAGTTGCCCCAAGGCGCTTTATATTGTAAGGCAAGGCCATACAATAATTACGTAAAAACCCCAATGGTCAAAACGACCCCCTGTGAGTAAGCACTTGGCGACAGTGGGAAGTTACAGGTCACTGCTAACTACTGACTCATTACATTGTCAGCTACTGATAGTTAGTTTCGAGTTTCAGAACCACCGAGGCTTCTGAGTAAAATCAAAGGTGATCACAAACCCCAAACGAACAACGAGCCAGAGATTCTGTCTTTAGAGTGTGTGTCTGATAAAGCTCAAACCTTGAGCATTAGTGCATTACGTTTAAAGATGTGTGTGATATTTTCACTTTGTAAAAATGTTAGAGTTAATGTTGATAAACTGTCTGGAATTAGTTGTTTATAAGTGAAACCATGAGTGAAAAGTGCTTTGCGTTTAATGTCTCCTGCCCACTGTCTGTCTCATTACATGTGGAAAATAAATGACACTTTTTTTGTGTGTGTGGCAACAGCAGTTACGGCACTTCATTCTGCTGGGGGAGGACTGAGCTCACAGTGTTCTGACAATTGCAAGACACACGACAGATAGGGATGCTGGCACAGTGAGTAAAACTTAAGTCAAAATCACGTTAATGATTTTGACTGTTAAGTTTTACTCACTGTGCCAGCAAAAAAAAAATGTTAGCAGACTGAAAGTTAGTGGAACTAGCAGAAGCTAACCGGTCCACTGAATATTTTAAAAATTAGCTGAAAAGCCAGTCCGCTAACAAAAAAGCTAGCTTCATGAATTAGCAGTTAGCGGATTTGTGGAACTGTGCCCACCACACAGTGAGAACAACTGGTCAGGTATGACGTCAACCATGTAAGGGCATTCCCAGTAATCCTAAAATAATTCACCAGCCTATCGAGTAGAATATCCACAGTAACAAATGCAGCGCTAAGATTTATCAGCACCAGAACCCTAGTGGTGTCCGAAACCTTTGCAAGCAGAAGATCATTCACCATTTTAGTGAGAGCTGTCTCTGTGGAATTATATTTTCTAAAAACAGACTGCAGTGGCTCAAAAATATTATTCTCGGTAAGGTGGTCCATGAGATGCCGTGAAACCACCTTTTCCAGAATTTTAGAGCTAAATGATAGATTTAATGTCGGCGTATAGTTTTTCAATATGCTAGGGTCAAGATTAGATTTCTTAAGTAAATCGACTGTATTTATATAGCTCTTTTCCATCTGTATCAGATGCCCAAAGCACTTTACACATCAATGCCTCACATTCACCCCGATGTGAGGCTGCTGCCATACAAGCCGCCCACTACACACTGGGAGCAACTAGGGGATTAAGGACCTTGCCCAAGGGCCCCTTAGTGATTTTCTGGTCAGGCTGGGAGATGAACCCAGGATCCTCTGGGCCAAAGCCCAACACTTAACCACTTGACCATCACCTCCCGTACAGGCCATCTGATCAAGTAAAATCAAATCAAATCAAATTTATTAATTTGTATAGTGCAATTCACAACAGGGTCACCTCAAGGCGCTTCACACAACACAATTTGAAAACAGAACAAAATGAATTAAAAGATCAAAAGGGTAAATAAAAGAGTAAAAACATAAAAGAGTAAAAAGAATTTTTTCTAAAAACACATAAAAACATAATATAGTAACGATAAAGCCCCCGTCACACATAGCAAGAATGTGGAGGAACCCTTTCAACATGGCAAATATTGCCATAATCCGACACAGTCGGGAGGAAAAGAGCCATGGTCAGCCATGGTCTGAACGCATCTGAACTGCCTCGTGCACACCTGCAGGATGCAGCCCAAACATATTTTAGACAACAGTCAGATGACACAGACTGCTGTCAGACGGCACTGACGCTGGAGCTGTCACTCACCCACTCACTCACCCACACAATCAAATCTCCGCTCGTCCTCACATTCTCAGCGATAAACTGACCTCTTATTAGTGTGTGTCTCACATGACGGAGTGCGCGGGTGTACGTGCTTAGAACAGGTGATCTAAGTGATGAGTGTGATGTCCACCCAGCTTCGCACGTGGGTTCACAACAAGCCGCATGTGCCTGCGTGTGTAGAACACACAAAGCAGTATGCGAGTGTGTGGCCGAAATGTTCACTCAGCTGCCTGTATATATGTTCATAAATGCTGTACCAGCCACTCCGTGTGTGCATGTGGGGAACACAAGCGCATACAAGCACAGGAGCTGTCCATCCAGAGAGCGCACAAACAAGTTGACAACTGTCTGTGACTGCCTGCTGTTAGTTCAGTGAAAAATCCCTTTAGGTGTTTGATCAGTATACTTGCATTGCTCGATTTTATTTGTCCGGCTGGACTCCTAACTGCTGTTGGACTGTGCTGGCAGTGCGCCAACTTCCCACATGTGCCAACTTTCAGATGCAGCCAGTGGAGTTCCTCTTTTTAAAACTCTATTTTGTTTTTTTACTTGATATGCATCTTAACACAACTGTAGCTGAATTATTCTTGTGGAACGGCACTTCACATAGGATTTATTCATAACAGAGGTGGATTATGTATTTGTCATCTGAGCAACGTTGCCATCACACAGCACAGCCGGGTGAAAGGGACTTCACCAGCTGTCTGCGCAGCACTTTGGAATGCGGAGTACCAGAGGTGAGTTACATGTTTATTTATGTCGTCATGTGCTGGACAAACATTTCCACATCATACCTGCTACAGATTTAGGAGGTGTTGTGTGGGCCGCTGAAGAGGAGGTACTGCTGGCCCAACACCACCAGATGGCGCCCTGCTTGGAGTGCGGGCTTCAAGCACGAGAGGGCGCCGGAGCCACTGGGAGTGACAGCTGTCGCTCTTCATCAGCACCAGCTGTCACTCATTCAACCCATCACCATAAAGGCCGGACTGCAACTCCACCTCCTCGCCGAGAAATCATCTACCATACAGGTAACTTCTCTGCTGACTCTAAAAACCTTGTGTAATAGTCTGATCTCATTTGCAGCCGTTTTCCTGTGACGGTGTCCTTATTCTGTGGTATTGGCGTTTGGTGTGGACTGCGACGGCTTCGCCTCACACCCCAAACCAGATAAGTGGTTAAACAGGAGCTGCACGAGTGTGTGATTGGAGGTGGAGGTGCTCCCTCCTAACTGAACACAGACTGTGGGATTACTGAGTGTGCGTACTCACACTCATCAAACTGTTTCTGTTCTCTGCCAGCAGTACCGGGTCTGACTGCTGAAGACAGTGGCCACCTGGGGCGCAGGGCTTGGCGGCTCCGGTGTTCTTCAGATCCGTTGGTGGTGGAAGCTGTGTGGGTTCCGGCTCTTCTATCACCAGACGTCTTCTATCTTCGAGCCTGCCACACGCCACCTTGTGTATCATTGACATTCCGCACTATTGTTATTGTCTGTACTTCGTTGTGCGCTTCACAACATTAAATTGTTACTTTTTGGCTTATCCATTGTCCGTTCATTAACGCCCCCTGTTGTGGGTCCGTGTCACGACACCTTCCCAACAATACGCGCATTACAGTGGCGGCTGCACCGAGCCTCTGACATGTGCACAGTGCCACATACATGTATTACATAACAATATTTCCTTCACCCTCCCTGGCCGAGGTCCAGTGGAGGTGGATAAATGTGGCACAATATGTAGGCAGGGTTTGCTGTGACCGATCAGTCTCAGAGCTCAATCAAGCGCGATGTGTAACCAGGGTATAAAACTGGGAAAACAGGTGGGTCTTAAGTCGAGACTTAAAAGTCTCCACAGAATCCGACTGCCTTACTGCACACGGAGATCATTCCACAGAGCCGGGGCACGATAAGAAAGTAATGGTTTAATCACTGCAGATCTGAAACATTTAGGAACAGATCCAGAGGTTAATGACAGATTAATCATTTCCAGCACAGTCGTCCCAACAGTGGGCCACAGGTCCTTACACAGATTTGTTGGTAAAGGATCAAATAAGCAGGTTGGGCTTGTTGTAGATGTTACAAGTTTTGTCAGCACACCCAGTGAGATAGTAGAGAAGCTTGAATCTTCGACTGGACTGGGTTGCTTGACGTGAGGACGTTTCGCTTCAAATCACAGAAGCTTCCTCAGCTAAAATTCTTGCTCTGGTAGTCTGACTTCTGTCTTGACTCTTGTAGAGAAGAATAAACCAGAAGCCAACAAAAGCTGGAGTTTTTTAACCTAACCAGACCCCACCTACCGAGAGGCTGATTGCTATAGGCTAGTGACTAAACAATAGCTCTAATTAGCACCTATTGTTCTCTAGTAAGCACTCTCCTAATGACAGGATGGAAGCCTCCCCTGATGGCTCCCTTGACGACTCTCTCCTGATGATGTGAATGACTCATTACCATGAACAAAAGACTGAAACTGCTTTGACCTGAGTACCACATTGTAAACAGGGGACAAAGCGTGTCTGAGACCCGCTCCGTGGTTAAGGCTGGGTTTCAACTGTTTTACAAAGAATGCTTCCTTGACACCTCTCTCAAACCATTTCTTCTCTCTGGCTAAGATTTTAACTTCCTTGTCCTCAAACGTGTGGTTAGTGTCTTTCAGGTGGAGATGAACTGCAGACTGAGGTCCACTGGCGACCTCTCTGCGGTGCTGGTATAGCCTCTTGTGTAAAAGTTGCTTCGTCTCACCTATGTAGTGTTCATTACAGTTTTCCTGACATCTGATATGATACACTACATTGCTCTGTTTGTAACTATGGATCCTGTCCTTAGGGTGAACTAATTTCTGTCTCAAGGTGTTGACTGGTTTAAAGTAAACTGGGATTTTGTGCTGTCTGAAGATCCTCTGTAGTTTTTCCCCTACTCCTGCTAAATAAGGGAGAGACACTCCTCTTCTTCTTGTCTCCGTCTCCTGTCTATCTGGTCTCTTTGTTTTCTGGGACTTCTGCACTTTGTCCAGGGACCAACGTGGGTACCCACATACTGTGAGGGCTTTCTGTACAAGTTGTTGCTCTTTAGCCCTTCCCTCTGCAGTTGTGGGCACCTGTAGGGCTCTGTGTTGAAGAGTCCTGATCACCCTGAGCTTGTGTTCAAGGGGGTGGTTTGAGCCAAAGAGCAGATATTGGTCAGTGTGAGTGGGTTTTCTGTAAACCTCTGTCTGGAGCTGCCTGTTCTCTCCAATCATAACATCACAGTCCAAGAAGGCTAAATGGTTGTTTCTGGCATCCTCACGTGTGAACTTGATATTGGAGTCCACCGAATTGATGTGTTCTGTAAAGTCCTCGACCTCCTGTTGCTTGATTTTAACCCATGAGTCATCGACATATCTGAACCAGTGACTGGGGGAGATGCCCGTGAACGACGTCAAGGCTGTCTTCTCCACTCGCTCCATGTACAGATTGGCCACAATGGGGGATACCGGAGACCCCATCAAACAACCATGGATCTGCCTGTAGTAATTCCCCCTACACAGGAAATACGTGGTGTTAAGACAGATCTCCAAGAGTTGGGAGATGTGGTCTGGTGTGAGTTTGGTCCTTTCAGGTAGAGACACATCTTCCAGCAGTCTCTGCCTCACAGCTGAGATGGCCTCAGCGGTGGGGATGCAGGTGAACAATGAAGTCACATCAAATGACACCATAGTTTCATCTGCCTCCAGCTGCAGGTCCTTGATTTTGTTCACAAAATCTTGTGTGTTCTCCACATGGTGGTCTGAGTTACCCACTAGAGGAGCCAAAATCCACTTGAGGTGCTTGGCCAAATTGTATGTGATGGATTCTGTGCTACATACAATAGGCCTGAGTGGCACGTCCTGTTTGTGGATTTTGGGCAGTCCATAGATGCATGGAGTGGCGTCCCCCGGGTACAGTCTGTAGTATGCCTGCCTGTCGATGAGTCCCTCTTTCTCCAGGTTTTGGAGGCAGCTAATGATTATCTTCTTATAGCCACTCATGGGGTCTCTCTTCAGATGTTCGTATGTATTGGAGTCATTGAGCAAGTTGTTGGCCTTGTAGTCCGATGTGTTCAGGACCACCGTGCATCTGCCTTTATCTGCTGGCAGGATAAGGATGCTTTGATCCTTTTGCAGTGCTGCCAAAGCTTTCTGTTCTTCTCCTGTGATGTTGGACGGAGGAGGCTTAGCACTGTTAAGCGCTGCTGTGACTCTTAGTCGGAGGTCCCCAGCTTCTGACTCTGACAAACTGTTGTGTTTAATGGCTGACTCTACTGCAGTGATGTAATCTACTGTCGGTATATGTTTAGGGGTCACTGACAAATTTAGTCCTTTGGTGAGCACATCCTTTTCTGTCTGTGTAGGAACCCTGTCGGACAGATTCTTTACCCAATTTTCCCTGTTGTCACTAATTTGTCTGGGTGTATCTTTAAAACTACTCCCACTGAAAGTACACCTTTTCTGCAGTAAAAGGTTGTGAAACTTCCTGATTTCCATGGTTGTGCGATGGGGTCTCCGGTATCCCCCATTGTGGCCAATCTGTACATGGAGCGAGTGGAGAAGACAGCCTTGACATCGTTCACGGGCATCTCTCCCAGTCACTGGTTCAGATATGTTGATGACACATGGGTTAAAATCAAGCAACAGGAGGTCGAGGACTTTACAGAACACATCAATTCGGTTGACTCCAATATCAAGTTCACACGTGAGGATGCCAGAAACAACCATTTAGCCTTCTTGGACTGTGATGTTACGATTGGAGAGAACAGGCAGCTCCAGACAGAGGTTTACAGAAAACCCACTCACACTGACCAATATCTGCTCTTTGGCTCAAACCACCCGCTTGAACACAAGCTCGGGGTGATCAGGACTCTTCAACACAGAGCCCTACAGGTGCCCACAAGTGCAGAGGGAAGGGCTAAAGAGCAACAACTTGTACAGAAAGCCCTCACAGTATGTGGGTACCCATGTTGGTCCCTGGACAAAGTGCAGAAGTCCCAGAAAACAAAGAGACCAGATAGACAGGAGACGGAGACAAGAAGAAGAGGAATGTCTCTTCCTTATTTAGCAGGAGCAGGGGAAAAACTACAGAGGATCTTCAGCCAGCACAAAATCCCAGTTTACTTTAAACCAGTCAACACCTTGAGACAGAAATTAGTTCACCCTAAGGACAGGATCCCTAGTTACAAACAAAGCAATGTAGTGTATCATATCAGATGTCAGGAAAACTGTAATGAACACTACATAGGTGAGACGAAGCAACTTTTACACAAGAGGCTATACCAGCACCGCAGAGAGGTTGCCAGTGGACCTCAGTCTGCAGTTCATCTAAACCTGAAAGACACTAACCACACATTTGAGGACAAGGAAATTAAAATCTTAGCCAGAGAGAAGAAATGGTTTGAGAGAGGTGTCAAGGAAGCATTCTTTGTAAAACAGTTGAAACCCAGCCTTAACCACGGAGCGGGTCTCAGACACGCTTTGTCCCCTGTTTACAATGTGGTACTCAGGTCAAAGCAGTTTCAGTCTTTTGTTCATGGTAATGAGTCATTCACTTCATCAGGAGAGAGTCGTCAAGGGAGCCATCAGGGGAGGCTTCCATCCTGTCATTAGGAGAGTGCTAACTAGAACACAATAGGTGCTAATTAGAGCTATTGTTTAGTCACTAGCTTATAGCAGTCAGCCTCTCGGTAGGTGGGGTCTGGTTAGGTTAAAAAACTCCAGCTTTTGTTGGCTTCTGGTTTATTCTTCTCTACAAGAGTCAAGACAGAAATCAGACTACCAGAGCAAGAATTTTAGCTGAGGAAGCTTCTGTGATTTGAAGCGAAACGTCCTCACGTCAAGCAACCCAGTCCAGTCGAAGATTCAATCTTCTCTACTATGGAAACCACCTGGACAACTGAGAGCCTACACAGAAACCCAGTGAGATACTCTCAAATTCTGTAAATCTAGGTAATACCTCAGTGATGGCACCCACCTCATTGGCAGGGTGGGTTAAGGCATGCTGGATATGTTTAACCTAATGTTGTCTATTTTCTTCTCAAGTAATTTCAGAAATCTTGTGATTGTAAAAGGACTTACAGGTGGTTGTCCACGAATAAGTGTGCCCACCATGTAGAACAAGAACTTTGAGTTATGCTTGTTTTTGTTGATCAAATCAGAGTAATAGGCCCGCTTTGTAGCCCATAGTGAGTGCATGCTTATCGTCTACGATAGCATCATGCCACATGATGTGGAATACTTCTAATTTTGAACTACACTATTTTTGTTCTAGACCTCCAGCCTTATGCTTGCGGTCATGCAAGTAATCAACCAAGGTGACTGTGTTTTGGGGGGGGGGGGGGGCGTGGTTTTAATATAGGTGGCATAATCATGTCAAGTGTAGTTTGAGCACTGAGTTTAAACTATCCACAAGACTGTCTACTGATTGGGAATTTTCCAAATGTGAAGGTAAGATATCAGGCAGTCAAGCTTCGAGTTCAACCGTAGTTGAGTGGTTGATGCATCACCGGAGTGATAAATAAGGTTGTTGTTCCACTTAACGCCGCAGCGAAACTGTAAACCTCATAAATGATCAGATCAATATTTGTGACAGCAATACCATGTGTGAGAACCAAATCTAGGGTATTTCCATTAATGTGCATCGAATCCTGAACGCATTGCTGAAATCCTAATGCATCCACAATTTCCATAAATAATTTGCAGAGGGGATCAGAAGCCTTCTTTATATGAATATTGAAGTCACCAATAATCAGAATGTTATCTGCACTAGTCGACAAGTTAGAGACATAGCTTGGATGGCACCATGTGTTGCTCCAAAACCTGGATGTACCTTTCAGCATTGATGGTGCCATCACAGATGTGTAAGTTGCCCATGCCATGGGCACTAACACACCCCCATACCATCACAGATGCTGGCTTTTGAACTTTGTACTGGTAACAATCTGGATGGTCGTTTTCCTTTTTTTGTCCAGAGGACACAACATCCATGATTTCCAAAAACAATTTGAAACGTGGACTCATCAGGCCATAGCACACTTTTCCACTTTGCGTCTGTCCATTTCAAATGAGTTCGGGCCCAGAGAAGGCGGTGGCGTTTCTGGATGTTGTTGATGTATGGCTTTTGCATGGTAGAGTTTTAAATTGCATTTGTAGATGTAGCAATGAACTGTGTTAACTGACAATGGTTTTCTGAAGTGTTCCTGAGCCCACCTGGTAAGATCCTTGACACAATGATGTTGCTTTTTAATGCAGTGCCACCTGAGGGTTCGAAGGTCATGGGCATTCAATGTTGGTTTTTGGCTTTGCCACTTACGTGTAGAAAGTTCTCCGGATTCTCTGAATCTTCTGATTGTATAATGGACTGTAGATGATGGAATCCCTAAATTCCTTGCAATTGAACGTTGAGAAACATTGTTCTTAAACTGTTGGACTATTTTTTCACGCAGTTGTTCACAAAGTGGTGGTCCTCGCCCTCTTTGCTTGTAAACGGCCGAACCTTTTGGGGATGCTCCTTTTATACCTAATCATGACATTCACCTGTTTCCAAACAGGTGTTCTTTGAGCATTCATCAACTTTACCAGTCTTTTGTTGCCCCATCCCAACTTTTTTGAAATGTGTTGCAGGCATCCATTTCAAAATGAGCAAATATTTGCACAAAACCAATAAAGTTTATCAGTTTGAACTTTAAATATCTTGTCTTTGTGGTGTTTTCAACTGAATATAGGTTGAAGAGGATTTGCAAATCATTGTATTCTGTTTTTATTTACATTTTACACAACGTCCCAACTTCATTGGAACTGGGGTTGTACATGGATTTAAAAAAGGTTTTCAGCAAGGGCAGAGCCACATGTCTACTTCTACATCACAACGATGACTCTGCCATAGACCTCATACCAGGAGCAGCATCTCTCAGAGGATTGTTGTACTACTTACCTGGAGTTGGGCTGGTTTCTTTTTTAGAAAAAAATTACTGAACAGTGCTTTTGAACTGTTACAGGGTGCAAAGAGGTTCGTCTAACCAGACCTCAGAAATGCGTACCCCCTGGTCCAAATTAGTGAAGATGATGAATGGAAGACCATCTTCAACACTCCAAGAAGGCATTGTGAGTATTTGAAAGACCACCAGGAAATTGGTCAGGGTGAAAGGCATCTCTTCCATTTGGCTTCAGGAGGACTTAATTTGAACTTCCTGTATCTTCACGTTTTCACTGGCTTTTCCATTACGCTAATTCACCTGGTCCATGTCCAGTTTCAGTCACTGTTGTTAGTAATGGGTATTCTGGGGAAACATTTGCAAATGGCCACCTTAAATACCCTTTCTCATGATTAGATTCACCTGTGTAAGGAGGTCAAGGGTCAATGAGCTTACCAAACCATTTTGTGTTCCAATAATTAGTGCTAAATGTATTCATATCAATAAAATGACAAGGGTGCCCAAATTTATGCACCTGCCTAAATTATTGCACACTTTCTGTAAATACTGGAAACTTCATTTCACTTCTCAAATATCAGTGTGTTCATCTGCTATATGATATATTTAACTGAAATTTCTGATTCAGACAACCAATGATTTATAAATCAATACCTCAATAGCCTTTTGGCTTAACGAATCCCTTATCAGTTCTTCAGAGGAGCTGTTGTTTTGGGGGGTGTTTGTCGGGAAAATGATCATTTCTCTACATTGATTGCAGACCCTGCAGCAGGTCTGTAATCAACCGTTTCTGCAGCGCGGCTCTACTTTGAAGCTTGAAGCAATGAAACAGTGCTCCAACCCATTGCTTCATTGCTTCTTTGCTTTGACGCTTTTCTGAAGCGGCAACTCTGCTTCTTAACCCCTATCAAAGCCATTAAAATATGACAGTCGTGAGTCACATTTGTGCGGATTAAAGTCACTAACTGGGACGCCTGTCTTGTGAGAAAGAAATGAGACTCATCCTCCATTCTGTTTGTACAGCTCCAAACGCTCCACAGCTCTCTGCTGAGACAGAGTCTGGTCAGAATTAATAACTTTAAAGTGAATCGCTGTTTAAATTAAATTACACCTCTTTCCAAATGTTGTAATACAAAAAAATAAACTGCAATCAATCAAAATGTTTTTTTCCTCCCAAAATGAGACGTCTTGCACTGATGTGCAGCAGCCAGCTGAGCTCATCTCAGAGGTATGGAGTGGCATTCATGCCAAAATGTCTGAAAGGAAACTCTTTTGACAAAAACTACAGATTTTGTTTAGTTTTATTTATGTCGAGATCAAGGATCCAGTGACCAATTTCACATTCATTTACTTTAAGACTCAATAAAATGTTGTTGACATAGAAAACCCGTAAAGCCTACTTTTAGTTCACAGAAAATTCACAAGCAGTATCGATAAGGGAATTGATAAGGAATCAGATCAATAAGCGGAATCGTTAATGGCATCAGTATCAATAAAATCTTATCAATACCCATCCCTAAATATAACCAATACATAATATACCAAAATGTTATGTAGTAGCTGGGATGTCATATGCCATCATAGCCAAAATGCAGGAGGACAGAGGAGGACACAGGAGGATGCATCTGTGCCAAATCATTGTGCAGATACACCTTGGATCTGCTGTGGAGAGCCCGGGTGAAAACACAAGGAAACAGCCGAAGGGACCTACTGTTGTGTGGGCCGCTGAAGAGGAGGTACTGATGGCCCACCACCACCAGATGGCGCCCTGCTTGAAGTGCGGGCTTCAAGCACGAGAGGGCGTCGGAACCACTGGGAGTGACAGCTGTCACTCATCAACACCAGCTGTCACTCATCAACCACAACATCCATAAAAGCCCGACTGCAACTCCACCTCCCCGCCGAGAAATCAGCTACCATTCAGGTAACTTCTCTGCTGCATCCTAAACAAACAAAAGTCTGATTTCATTTACAGCCGTTTTCCTGCAACGTATCCTTGTCTGCTGCATTGGCATTTGGTGTGGACTGCGACGGCTTCGCCTCACACCCCAACCAGATAAGTGGTTTTCCAGGAGCTGTACGAGTGTGTTACTGGAGGTGGAGGTTTTCCCTCCTGGAGGAATTAAGCACTGAAAGATTGCTGGGTGTGTATTCACACACCCACCATTAACTGTTTCTGTTTCTGCCAGCAGTACCGGGTCTGACTGCTGAAGACAGTGGCCACCTGGGGCGCAGGACTTGGCGGCTCTGGTGTTCTTCAGATCCGTTGGCGGTGGAAACTGTGTGGGATCCAGCTCTTCTCTGGCCAGACGTCTTCTATCTTCGAGCCTGCCCACACATCTCCTTGTGTATGATTGACCATCCTCATCCTCTGTTATTGTCTGTATTTCGTTGTGCGATTCACAACATTAAATTGTTACTTTTTGGCTTATCCATTGTCCGTTCATTAACGCCCCCTGTTGTGGGTCCGTGTCACTACACTTTCACAACAGGATTTCTTGGCCAGCGTCATGGATCCCGAGGGGCGTCAACCATCGCTTGAACAGCCAATGGAAGAGCGAGGTGCACAGGCGTCAGCAGGAGGCGTGTTAGGTGAGCTGCAGCAAATCTTAACCGCTTTCACTGCTCGGTTGGACTGAGTCACCGAGCGGAATGTGATTCTCAATCGGAGGATGGAGGCTCTCACCGCCCAGGTGGAAGCGCAGGCTCAGGGCGCTGCTGCAGCACCTCCTCCTGCTGACCGGAGGCCTGAAACAGACATTCCGCTGGTCGTTCAACGAACCCCCCCACCGTCCCCTGAAGCATACATAAGCCCTCCAGAGCCGTACGAAGGCTGTGTCAAGACGTGCGCACACTTCTTAATGCAGTGCTCGCTCGTCTTTTCACAGCGTCCCGTCATGTACGCGTCAGACGCTAGCCGGGTGGCTTACGTTATAAATTTGCTTCGAGGAGAGGCACGCGCCTGGGCTACGGCACTCTGGGAGCAGAATTCACGGCTCCTAACGTCATACGCTGGGTTTGTGAGGGAGTTCAGACAAGTGTTCAACCACCCTCATAGAGGCGAGACCGCTTCAAGCGTGCTGCTGTCAATAAGACAGGGGTGCCGGAGCGCAGCTAAGTATGCAGTTGACTTCCGCATCGCGGCAGCACGAGCCGGCTGGAATGCTGTTGCGCTCCGCGCCGCCTTGTAAACGGACTGTCTCTGGTCCTTAAGGAGCACTTGGTGGCGAAGGACGAGCCGCGGGATTTAGACGGCCTTATCAACCTGGTTATACGGTTGGACAACCGATTAACAGAACACCGACGAGAGCGAGACGAAGGGCGTGGTCAGGCACAAGCCGTCCCTCTTCCTCCCGGGTCCGAAAGGGAGCCGTCTTCCCCACACTCCACAGCCAGGGCACTCCACGTGACGACAGCTCCCCCTGCTGCCGTTGCTATGGAAACGAGCAGGGCCAAAAGGCGATCAGATCAGAGACAAAGGAGGCTGGTCCGTGGGGAGCATTTTCTCTGCAGCTCAACCGAGCACACGCAGAAAAACTGCCCCAAATGGTCAAAACAGCAGCACTCATCCTTACAGACTGGGCTAAGGGTGGGTCATAATACCCACACAGGGAAATCCCGTAAATCTGCACAAATCCCAGTCACAATCCTAAGTGAGGATTTAACCCTTCACGCCCCAGCACTAGTAGACACGGGGTCGGAAGGGAATCTGCTGGACAGCAGATGGGCAAAGGAAGTAGGGCTCCCTTCTTCCATTAATCACACACCAGACACAGCCCGTGACATTGATTGTGTCTGGGAATCACAGGGAGGAGATTGTGTTTTATGTAACACCTTCTACCTCCCGAGTGATTTTAGGGTTTCCATGGATGGTGAAGCACAATCCACGGATTGATTGACTGTCTGGGGTTGTGAAGCAGTGGAGCGAAACCTGCCACCGGGAATGTTTAGGATCCTCGGTTCCACCCGGTGTGACAGCTAATGAGGAGGTCAAAGTCCCCCCCCAATCTGACGGCGGTGCCTGAGGAGTACCACGATCTTACTGACGTCTTCAGCAAAGATCTGGCACTCACTCTTCCCCCGCACCGACCGTACTATTGTGCCATCGATATGATCCGGGCGCTGAGTACCTGTCCACCAGGCTGTACAACCTCTCACGTCCGGAACGAGAATCAATGGAGACCTACATCTGGGACTCCTTAGCTGCCGGGTTGATCCGGAACTCCACCTCCCCGATGGGTGCGGGTTTCTTTTTTGTGGGTAAGAAGGATGGCGGACTCCGTCCATGCATCGATTACAGAGGGCTGAACGAAATAACGGTTCGCAACCGATACCCGTTACCTCCGTTGGATTCGGTGTTCACGCCCCTGCATGGAGCCCAAATATTCACCAAACTCGATCTTAGGAATGTGTACCACCTGGTTCGGATCCGGAAGGGAGACGAGTGTAAGACAGCATTTAACACCCCGTTAGGTCACTTTGAGTACCTGGTCATGCCGTTTGGCCTCACCAATGCGCCCGCGACGTTCCAAGCTTTGGTTAACGACGTCTTGCGGGACTTCCTGCATCGGTTTGTCTTCGTGTATCTAGACGATATACTCATCTTTTCTCCGGACCCTGAGACTCATGTCCAGCATGTACGTCAGGTCCTGCAGCGGTTGTTGGAGAACCGGCTGTTTGTGAAGGGCGAGAAGTGCGAGTTCCACCGTACTTCTTTGTCCTTCCTGGGGTTCATCATCTCCTCCAACTCCGTCGCCCCTGACCCGGCCAAGGTTGCGGCGGTGAGAGATTGGCCCCAACCAACAAGCCGTAGGAAACTGCAACAGTTCCTCGGTTTTGCAAATTTCTACCGGAGGTTCATTAAGGGTTACAGTCAGGTAGTTAGCCCCCTGACTGCCCTGACCTCCACTAAAGCCCCCTTCACCTGGTCGGATCGGTGCAAAGCCGCGTTTAGGGAGTTGAAACGCCGGTTCTCGACTGCACCAGTCCTGGTGCAGCCTGATCCAAATCGCCAGTTCATAGTTGAAGTGGATGCCTCTGACTCAGGTATAGGAGCCGTGCTGTCCCAGAGCAGGGAGTCCGACAAGGTCCTCCACCCTTGTGCCTATTTTTCCCGCAGGTTGACCCCGGCTGAAAGGAATTATGACGTCGGCAATAGGGAACTCCTGGCGGTGAAGGAGGCTCTTGAGGAGTGGAGACACTTGTTGGAGGGAGCGACGGTGCCCTTCACAGTTTTCACGGACCATCGGAACCTGGAGTACATCCGGACCGCCAAGCGGCTGAACCCCAGGCAAGCCCGCTGGTCACTGTTCTTCGGGTGCTTTGACTTCCAGATCACATACCGCCCCGGGATGAAGAACCAATGATTGGATGCCCTGTCCTGGGTGCACGAAGAGGAAGCCAAGGCTGAGTTGTCGGACCCAACAGAAACCACCATCCCCGAGTCCACTGTCGTGGCCACCCTCACCTGGGACGTGGAGAAGACCGTCTGGGAGGCCCTGGTATGGAATCCGGACCCGGGGACCGGCCCGAGGAACAAACTGTACGTCCCACCAGAGGCCAGAGCTGCAGTTTTGGACTTCTGTCACGGTTCCAAGCTCTCCTGTCATCCAGGGGTGCGCAGAACCGTGGCAGTGGTCCAGCAGCGCTTCTTGTGGGCGTCTATGGAAGCCGACATCCGAGATTACGTCCAGGCCTATACCACCTGTGCCAGGGGCAAGGCTGACCACAAAAGGACTTCGGGACTCCTCTAGCCTCTGCCGGCGCCTCATCGCCCCTGGTCCCACATCAGCCTGGACTTCATCACGGGCCTCCTGCCGTCCCAGGGAAACACCACCATCCTCACGATAGTGGACCGGTTCTCCAAGGCAGCCCACTTCGTGGCCCTCCTGAAGCTCCCGACGGCCCAGGAGACGGCAAACCTCCTGGTCCACCACGTCGTGCGTCTGCATGGGATACCATCGGACATTGTCTCGGATCGTGGTCCTCAGTTCTCTTCCCAAGTCTGGAGGAGTTTCTGCAGGGAACTGGGGGCCACCGTGAGTCTCTCATCCGAGTATCACCCTCAGACAAACGGACAGGCAGAGCGGCTAACCAGGAGCTGGAGCAGGCCCTCCGCTGCGTGACCTCCGTGCACCCGACGGGCTGGAGCAACCATCTGGCCTGGATCGAGTACGCCCACAACAGCCAAGTTTTGTCTGCCACCGGCCTCTCCCCATTTGAGGTGTGTTTGGGGTACCAGCCCCCATTGTTCCCGCTCGTGGAGGGAGAGGTCGGAGTGCCCTCGGTCCAGGCCCACCTCTGGAGGTGCCGCCGGGTGTGGCGGACCGCCTGTCTGCCCTGTTGAAGGCCCGGACGAAGGCCAAGGCCCATGCAGATCGCCGGCGTTCCCCGGCCCCTTTATACCAGCCTGGGCAGGAGATGTGGTTGTCGACCAAGGACATCCCGCTTCAAGTGGAATCAAAAAACTCAAGGACAGGTTTATTGGTCCATTTCCCATCCTCAAAGTCCTCAGTCCAGCCGCAGTGAAGCTAAAGCTGCCAGCTTCACTGCGGATCCACTCGGTTTTCCATGTGTCACGCCTCAAACCTCATCACACCTCACCACTCTGCACCCCTGGACCTGCACCATCTCCTGCCCGGATCTTCGACGGGGAGCCAGCATGGACCGTGCGTCAGCTCCTGGATGTCCGTCAAAAGGGTCAGGGGTTCCAGTATCTGGTGGACTGGGAGGGGTATGGACTCGAAGAACGCTCCTGGGTGAAGAGGAGCTTCATCCTGGACCCGGCCCTCCTGGCCGATTTCTACAACCGTCACCCGGACAAGCCTGGTCGGGCACCAGGAGGCGCCCGTGGAGGGGGGGGTCCTGTTGTGTGGGCCGCTGAAGAGGAGGTACTGCTGGCCCACCACCACCAGATGGTGCCCTGCTTGAAATGCGGGCTTCAAGCACGAGAGGGCGTCGGTACCACTGGGAGTGACAGCTGTCACTCATCAACACCAGCTGTCACTCATCAACCACAACATCCATAAAAGCCGGAATGCAACTCCACCTCCCCGCCGAGAAATCAGATACCATTCAGGTAACTTCTCTGCTGCATCCTAAACAAACAAAAGTCTGATCTCATTTACAGCCGTTTTCCTGCAACGTATCCTTGTCTGCTGCATTGGCGTTTGGTGTGGACTGCAACAGCTTCGCCTCACACTCCAACCAGATAAGTGGTTTTCCAGGAGCTGTTCGAGTGTGTTACTGGAGGTGGAGGTTTTCCCTCCCGGAGGAATTAAGCACTGAAAGATTGCTGGGTGTGTATTCATACACCCACCATTAACTGTTTCTGTTTCTGCCAGCAGTACCGGGTCTGACTGCTGAAGACAGTGGCCACCTGGGGCGCAGGACTTGGCGGCTCCGGTGTTCTTCAGATCCGTTGGCGGTGGAAACTGTGTGGGATCTGGCTCTTCTCTGGCCAGATGTCTTCTATCTTCGAGCCTGCCCACACATCACCTTGTGTATGATTGACCATCCTCATCCTCTGTTATTGTCTGTATTTCGTTGTGCGATTCACAACATTAAATTGTTACTTTTTGGCTTATCCATTGTCCGTTCATTAACGCCCCCTGTTGTAGGTCCGTGTCATTACACTTTCACAACACATACAATGTTATTGCAGAATAAATCAGATCAAATCAGAGGACACAGACTCCTGAAGCGTTGCTGGACATCACTGCGTCATGGAGAAAAGGCTGTTCCAGCATGTGAACGATCACACTGATCTCGGAACTAATGTGGCCCTTAATTGGTGTAAGAAGGTATAGAAAATGGATGGATTATATACTGGACATGGAAGATAGGACACCATTCTGCCAATCGGTGAGTGCGCTGTGGGCTATGGTAAATGGGCTGCATTTATGTAGCGCTTTTCCACCTACATCAGAAGCTCGAAGAGCTTTACAATTATGCCTCACATTCACCCATTCACACTGATGTCAGGGTGCTGCCATGCAAGGTGTTCACAACACACCAGGATCAACTTGGGGATTAAGGACCTTGCATAAGTGCCCTTAGTGATTTTCCAGTCTGGCTGGGTTTTGAACCGAGGGTCCTCTGGTCTCAACCCAACGCTTAACCACTAGACCATCACCTTCCCTAATTATTCTTATTATTAATATTATTATTTCAATTTATTATTATTTTATTATTTATTTTATTTTTTTTGCCTTTATTGGGAGTAGTGAGGGAATTTCCACAGTCTGTTCACATGGATAATAGCAGGATAATAAGAGCTGAGCACTTTGTGTGCAAACGTGTCATTCGACTTCAGATGTGAGTGTCCACTTCAGTGAGACACCAACTTCAACACCGTTGCTCATTTGTGTGTTTGGTCACTCAAGCCTCGGTCCCACTGAATAATAAACCATGAGTAATGAGCCATGGATGGGTGTGTCAGCGATTATTTGAAGAATGATCCACGTTTTAAGGCGCCTCTATGTGCCTCTTTGTACCTCACATGTGTCACATATTAGCCTTTATTGAGCCACGACCGATCTGTCATTTCAGCCCCATCCAGCCTCGAATGGCTCGTGTCGCCGCATATGATCCACGTCAAGCCACATCTGAGCCATGTAGCGCCATGAAACGTGACATTGGTGCACGTTTATGCATGGGTTTGGTCCAAACCTCCAGCACTCACACACTTGGTCTCGATAAAGTGTGGATTTTCAATTCACAGCATCCGTTCAAGATGTTGTCACATTTTTTTAAATGCAGTCCAAAAATAGATGCTCCAGTACAGTCCGGTGGGTGTGCGCCGTGCGTCAGGCTGCTGTTCACCTGTGTTCCAGAGTCATTAAATGCACCAGACCAGCTAGAACCAAACCACAGGTTCCTGGACAGCCGCCTCTGCGCTCCTTCTCACTGGCTTCCTTTCAATCTGCTCGCTGGCTTTATTTCTTCTGCGGCTTTAAACACACAGTCATTTTCATCTAACTTTTAACTTTGTGTTTGTCCGTTGTTGACTGCAAAATCACCCTTTTGTGTACTGGCATTCTGCCTAAATGTTTGTTTTGAGCGTGAGTCATTGCATCAGTGCGCACACACAGTGGAGCTCCTGATCCATTAACAAGATATTCAGTCTATCATAGACATACTTTTACAGCTGATTATATAGAATGAATGAACATGCAATTGTTTTACCAAGCTATTAAAATAAAAACATTATGAATAATTACCTTTTAGCTGCTTCAAATCCATTCTCCACTTCATGAAGCAGGAGAGAGAGATGCAAAAAGCAGGTGGAATTGTGTGCGCAAGAGGGTGGAGCCTGTCCAAAATAGCCTGTCCTGTCCTCGTAACTGCCAGGTGCTCAGATAATGGGCTTTTACAGCCTTGTCCTCAAACATACCTCTATAATCCTTGTTAGTCCCCGTAGTACCTCGTACACAAACTGCCCTACGCTGTTGTCGGTAAATTTTGAGCATCTTGAAATTGGCGCCATGCTCAGAGATGAGCCTTGTTAACCGAATATACTGCCCCCAAGAGCCTCTCAGAACCACCATTCTCCCACAATTGTTGAATAACTCCTCGTAGCAAAAAAACAAACAAACAAACAAACAAAAAAAAAACATTTTGTGTGGCTCATTATTCATCCTTCATTATTTGGTGGGACCAGGGCTTTGGTCACATCTCCAACTGCTCTCCATCAGTCGCGTCCAGTGAGATAGGACCCTTAAACACTCACACCATGTCAAAGTAATAATTAAACAACAAATTAGAAGCATGTGTAATTAAAATAATAAAAAGTGGAAAAGTTATTACATTGTTTTAAATTTTTGAGAATGTCGCTGCTTGTCACAGAAGGTGACATCTCCACAGCCAACATGTATGGAGCATTTTTCATTTAAGAAGAATTATCTACAATAACATCACCTACACGAATGTCAACCCTATTATTTATTTGTGCAAAATCTTGTGAGCGGTTATGATTGGGTGTGAGAGTGTTCTGAGGTCACAGTGCTGTGACCCGTGAGGTCGGGGCGCTTCTGACTGAAGGTGATTCTGCACGCAGTTGTGATACCGGTGTACTGTTCTTTCTACTTCTTTCTTCTGTCAGTATTAAGAAGTAACAACCTAATCCTGCAGTTCTTTATATACAGGGTAGCGTGCACGGTTGTGTGTCTGTGTGTGTCTGTGTGGATGTGTTCATGTGAGTGATGGTGAGCTGATTAACAGTCAGGAAAAAGCCCACACTGAAAAACACTCGGCATGCAAATGTGTTTGTCACTCTGACAGTATGTCTCAATTAAGAGCGGAAAAGCCGAGCAGAGCTGCCAGCTTCACTGACCCCCCCAACAGCACGCGCACATTACAGCAACACACTTTCTTAAAGTGCAGCAAAGAACTGCCGAGAACAAAGACCACAGAGGGAAAACTGAAGGAGAAGGAGGAAACCTTCAGAGGTGTGACAGCAGCGGAATTTCTTGAGAGGAGTCTGCGCGGTAAATTGACAACCAGAGAAGCGTGGCACTATGCAATGGTAATGATAAGACTGGCTGCAGCAAACACGCCAAGTGATGCCAGCATCGCCGTAATGACAACAATAACGGCAGACAATAAACACCCAATGCCCCCCTCACACCCACCCACCATGTAACCACACCACAGTCACCGCCGCTGCCAGGTTTGACGGCTGCAGCGGAAACGCTGAGCAGCCGAGCACGAACTGCACAGTCGGATACAAACCAGAGAAAAATATTCACAGTAAAAATACACAAGAAATTCACACGAGTGCCACACAAAACAAACAAACATAAACCTTTTAATTCCCTTTTTGTGCGCTAATATTCTATTTAAAGCAACTTCCAATCAGGAGCCTCCATGTACGATGCTGACCGCGGCACCAGGAGCAGTCTGGGGTATAGATGCCACCACATCCCTCGGCCAAAAATATATAAACGCATGTGTCACACACACACAGACACACACGGCAGTGTAGCAGGAGCTGATGGTGAGGTTGATGATGGCTGATGTGGCGGTGGCTGGCTGGGAAGTCATTTAATTAAGCTCCAGCCAGACAGTGGCGGCGAGCGAGAAAGAGAGGAGATAGAGACAGAAGCAATGACAGCCACGTGGAGGCTCTGTCTGTCTGTGTGTCAGCCCTCAGGACACTTGATAAGACACATCGCAGGAATCTGAGGAAATGTGCACCACGCTGAATCTGAGAGGCCCATCTCTGGTTCAGGTCAGTGGCCTCAGGCTTAGTTTATCTCGAACGGAGCATGATGGGAAAGAATGGCTGGATGTCCAAACTATGTTTCAGGAGAATGTGACAGGGGAGATTTACGGCGGTTTTGTCTTTTGTTGTTGTTTGTTTGGTTCGGCGGTATGTGTGATATGGATGTACTGTCTCTCTAGTATTCTACACTAATACAGACATCCTCTGCATTCATATGCAGTTCTTTTCAACGCAGCTCTAACGGTGAAGAGACAATACCCCGATGCTGCTTATCATTTTGAAAACTGTACGTGTGTAAACTCTCCACCAGAAGACCAAAGCAGCCTGATTATGGTATTTTATTTTACTTTATTTAACCAGGTTAGTTCAAATCAAATCAAATCAATTTTATTTATATAGCGCCAAATCACAACAAACAGTTGCCCCAAGGCGCTTCATATTGTAAGGCAAAAGCCATACAGTAATTACAGAAAAACCCCAACGGTCAAAATGACCCCTTATGAGCAAGCACTTGGTGACAGCGGGAAGGAAAAACTCCCTTTTAACAGGAAGAAACCTCCAGCAGAACCAGGCTCAGGGAGGGGCAGTCTTCTGCTGGGACTGGTTGGGGCTGAGGGAGAGAACCAGGAAAAAGACATGCTGTGGAAGAGAGCAGAGATCAATGACTAATGATTAAAAGCAGAGTGGTGCATACAGAGCAAACAGAGGTGACTAAAAAGAAACACTGGGTGCATCATGGGAACCCCCCAGGCAGTCTAAGTCTATAGCAGCATAACTAAGGGATGGTTCAGGGTCACCTGATCCAGCCCTAACTATAAGCTTTTTCAAAAAGGAACGTTTTAAGCTTAATCTTAAAAGTAGAGAGGGTGTCTGTCTCCCTAATCCAAATTGGGAGCTGGTTCCACAGGAAAGGAGCCTGAAAGCTGAAGGCTCTGCTTCCCATTCTACTCTTACAAACCCTAGGAACTACAAGTAAGCCTGCAGTCTGAGAGCGAAGGGCTCTATTGGGGTGATATGGTACTAAGAGGTCCCTAAGATAAGATGGAACCTGATTATTCAAAACCTTATAAGTAAGAAGAAGAATTTTAAATTCTATTCTGGAATTAACAGGGAGCCAATGAAGAGAGGCCAATATGGGTGAAATATGCTCTGTCCTTCTAGTCCCCGTCAGTACTCTAGCTGCAGCATTTTGAATTAACTGAAGGCTTTTCAGGGAACTTTTAGGACAACCTGATAATAAAAGTTCCATCGAGATTGAGACCTCTTTTACAAGGGAGACCAGGGCCAGTTTCATAAAGCAGTCTAATCTTGTTTAGTCAAATAAACTCACTTAGTTGACTAGTTTTTTTATGTTAGTTGTTGCACAAAGCACTTAGTCGGCTGAAGTTTCACGTTGCCCGACTAAACTTCTTAGTCTGATACAGAGGAGGCTAATCTTATTTTTAGCTTATTTTAGTCGATAAAACTTCAATGTCTTACCTCAAATGTACCACCACTTGATGGAACACTCAAAAGCACCTCTACATCGCTTGTATTCCTTCAAAAGGAGAACTTCCTCTGCTTTTGCCCGTGGTTGCAGCAGACGAATGTCATGTTGTGTTTGTGACACACGAGCCACCAGGTGTCACTGTTACACTGAGCAATGTTGTATGCACAAAAGGTTAATGAAAGTTTTGAAGAAGAAACTGAAGAGTGAAAGTGCTAGGCTAAGTGTTAAGCACATCGTTCTGCAGTTCGTATGGGTCTATAAATGTTAATAAAGCCAGTTAACGAAACAAAGGCTGGATACTTCATGACAACAACCAACCTGGAAGTAAACAAAACTGTTGCACATGGAGCCGTCTTTCGGCAATGGCATGCGTGAGACTGTTATGCCTGTGAAAACAGTTGACCTAATCTACAAGTTTAGCCATCGATGAAATGGTGATTAGATGGATAATGTTGGGTGACTAACTGTAGTCCACTAAGAAAGTTTAGTAGACTGAAAGACTAGGGTGCTTTATGAAACTGGGCCCGGGACAATTAAAGATTCCAATTCACCTAACCTGCATGTCTTTAAATGTGGGAGGAAACCAGAGTACCTGGAAGAGACCCAGATTGTATGCTCAGGCAGCAGCCTCTGGGAACAGGGGGGAACAAGACGAATGCTCCACAGAGCAACAAGTTGCTGCTTTTTTACAAACTAAGGGGATCGATCTGGATATAAACACTATTGAAGCATGTCATCCGTTACCCAGGAAGAATTCATCAGACAAACCTACAGTCATCATGAGGTTTGTTAACAGGAAAGACAAAACAACTCTGCTTTGTTGTTGTCTTTACTGATCTATCTTGTAATTGTTGTTGTATCAAATGTTCGAAATAAACAGTTTTCATTCATTCATTCATTCATTCATTCATTCATTCATTCATTCATTCAAACAAGGATATAAACTTAAAGGATCCAATATTTACATAAATGAACATCTCACTAAACTCAATGCAGATATAGCAAAAAAGGCAAGATACTTGAGAAAATAACAAAAAATTCAAAACACAGGGACTACAAACTGTAAAGTATTCATCAAATTGAAAGGGTCCCCAGAAGAAGCCAAAGTGTTGCTGATCAGAAGCATGGCGGTATTGGAAATATATGAATAAAATATGGTAAGTGAAGGCAAACAACTTTCATAATGACTGACAAACACACAGACCATTCATCAGTGCTTCTGAACAGTAATAGTATAACTGAGATCATACTACATGGTTGTGAGGATGTGGAATTACAACCTTTTAAGTATACTGAGCATCATATACAAGATCTGGAATATGAGATAGATCCAGACAATCATTTCTATTCCTTCATAGATAGTAACTGTCAGTATTACACAGAGGAACAATACAATAACTGCATTTCAAGTGATGGGAAATTGTCAATAATCCACTTTAATAGCAGGAGTCTGTATAAAAATTTTGGGAGTATCAAAGACTATTTAAAACAATTTTGTCAACCCTTCAGTATAATTGCCATAACGGAAACATGGCTTACAGAGGGTGATGACACAAACTATGAGCTGGAGGGTTATGAATTAAATCATCTGAATAGACAAAATAGAGGAGGAGGAGTGGATTTGTATGTTGACAAAAGGCTTAACTACAAAATTAAAGATTAAATGACTGTGGCTGTGGAAAATCTTTTGGAATCCATCACAATTGAAATAGGTATGGAAAAAGGCAAAAATATAATTATTAGCTGCATATATAGAGCTCCTGGCTCTAAAATTGAAGAATTTCAAAATTGGACAGAGAAATTGTTTTCACAGATGGGTAATAAGTGAGTATTTGTTTGTGGAGATATAAACAGTGATCTCTTAAACCCGCATCAGCATATAGTAACTGAGGGTTTCATTAATACTATGTACAGTCTAAATCTATATCCAAAAATTACTAGGCCTTCAAGAATCACTTCACATTCAGCTACTCTCTTTGATAATATATTTACAAATGATATCAATACCAAAACACTAAGTGGCTTATTAATTAATGATATTAGTGACCATTTACCAATTTTTATAGTAACTGATTTGAAGTTTAATAAAAAATGTACTGAGAAAAAACAATATTGCAAGCGCCTGCAATCTGAAGAAGCTATCACTGCCTTAAAAAATGATTTACTTTTACAGGATTGGAATCCCATTTACAATTATACAGTATACTAAAAATAATAACTATAAAGCTAACAAAAGGTCTTCAAAAGGCGTGTAAAAAGAAAAATAGGCTATACAGAGAATTCATTAAAAGTAAATCAAGAGAGGTAGAGGTTAAATATAAGGACTATAAAAATAAACTAATAAGTATTATGCGGAACTGTAAAAAATCATACTTTGGAAAAATACTAAATGATAATAAAAACAATATAAAGGAAACATGGAAAATATTGAATAGTATTGTAGCAAATAAACCCAAATCAAATAACTATCCAACATACTTTACTTATGACAACAAAGATGAATATAACATGAACCAAGTAGTGAATAGTTTCAAGAAATTTTTTGCTAATGTTGGGCCAGATCTGGAAGCTGAAATCCTACACAGTACATGGGAAAATCAGCAATTAATCGCCAGAAATCCGCACACAATGCTTCTCAGCCCAGTAGATGAAAGGGAAATTATTAACATAGTTAGTACATGTAAAAGTAAAAAGTCAGCGGATTATAATGAGGTACATATGTCCTTAGTAAAGCGAATAATTAATGAAATCGCAAAACCATTATCATATATTTTTAACAAATCATTTCAAACTGGGATTGTTCCTAACAGTATGAAAGTGGCAAAAGTGATACCTTTATTCAAATCTGGCAGCAAGCATCTTTTTACTAACTACAGGCCTGTGTCTCTATTGTCACAATTTTCAAAGATACTGGAAAAACTTTACAACAGCAGACTGGATAAATTTATAGATTGACACAACTTGCTTGATGAAAGTCAATATGGTTTTAGAGCAAAAAGTTCCACGACATGGCATTGCTCGATTCCATAGAAGAGATCAATAAACATGTGGACCAAAGGGTAATAGCTGCAGGTTTATTTATTGACTCAAGAAAGGCTTTTGGCACAATTGATCACAATATATTATTTCAAAAGTTGGAACTGTATGGGATCAGAGGAGTTGCTCTGAGTTGGATTAAAAGCTACTTACAAAACCGAAAGTAGTTTGTTAAACTTGGGGAATACTGTTCTTCATATCTGGACATCATTTGTGGGCTACCACAGGGTTCCGTGTTGGGCCCAAAATTATTTATTTTATACATTAATGATTTATGTAAAGTCTCAGATATGTTTAAAACTGTGCTCTTTGCAGATGACATAAACCTGTTTTGCTCAGGGGAAAATCTGCAACAATTATTATCTGATTTAGGAACAGAAATGATAACGTTAAAGAGATGGTTTGATATTAACAAATTATCATTAAATTTGTCTAAAACTAAATTGATGTTATTTGGAAATTATAAAAAAGACATACAAATTCAGATAAATATACATGGGGTAAACATAGAACGTGTCAACGAGAATTTTTTAGTTTTTAGGTGTCATTATTGATGAAAAACATAATTGGAAAGCTCATATTCAGCATATTCAAATGAAGGTATCAAAGAGTATTGCAGTATTAAATAAAGTAAAGCATGTTCTTGATTGCAGAGCACTACATACTCTCTAATGTTCTTTGGTTGCACCCTACTTGACTTATTGCACTGAAGTTTGGGGCAACAATTACAACAAAACTACATTGCAACCATTATTCATTCTTCAAAAAAGAGCATTAAGGACAATTCATAATGCAGGTTATCGAGACCACACCAACCCACTGTTCATTAAATCTCAAATATTAAAACTTAATGATATGATTTCATTCAAGACTGTTCAATTAATGCACAAAGTGAAAAATAAAGAAGTGCCATTTAGAATTCAAGAATATTTTACTGAGAGAGAAGGAAAATATAATTTACGGGGCTTGTATCATTTTAAAACTGCTGGCGCTCGGACAACCAGGAAAAGTTTCTGTGTCTCCATGTGTGGCCCTAGATTATGGAATAACCTGACGGATAAACTCAAACGATGTCCAAATATCAATCAGTTTAAAAATCGATATAAAAAAGTGATGTTTTCAAGATATGTATCTAATGAAGTACGATGAGTTTTGTGTTGTCAGTTGTAATTGTGAACTTGTTCAGTAACATTCATTTCTGTATGTGCATGTATGTATATGTGTATGTATATCTATGTATATGTATATATATGTATGTATGTATGTGTGTATATATGTGTGTGTGTGTGTAATTATGTATGTATGTGTAGGTGTATGTTTGTGTGTGTATACATGTATACTGTATAGGTATGTAAATATGTATGTAGACAAAGACACAGTGTTCACTTGATAAGTTTATGATAACGGGATTTGAGTTTATGTTGTTAAATGTGTTTGTAGCATGGCCCAAGCAGAGGGTCACCCCTTAGAGTCTGGTCTGCTTGAGGTTTCTTCCTCAATACATCAGAGGGAGTTTTTCCTTACCACTGTCGCCTGTGTGCGGTAGGTAATGTGTATATATATGTATGTATGTATATATGGGGTGTGCATTTATAAGCTTTGCTTCTGCTCACCCCCTTTTTGGTCACACGTCACTGCAGAATTGTCTTGTATATCAGTTTTTGTTATTGACGAGTTGTGTGCCAAATAAATAAGTTCAGTTCAGTTCAAACCCATGCAAACACAAGGAGAACACAAAGGCCACAGGTGGTATCAAACCCATGACCTTCTTGCGGTGAGTCAACAGTGCTAACCACTAAGCCACCGTGCTGTCCCTGGATAAATACAGAAGGTTAAGTAAGTAAGTAAGTAAGGTTTATTTATATAGCACCTTTCAAGATAGAAATCACAAAGTGCTTCACATAAGAACAAAGAAATTAAAAGCAGCAGAAACATAGAACCATAAAACTAGGTAAAAGCCAACCTATACAAAAGGGTCTTTAGCTTCACTTTAAATGTTTCAACAGAGTCCACGGAGCGTAGGTCCAAAGGCAGTGCATTCCACATTTTAGGTGCCACCACCTCGAAAGCACAGTCTCCCCTGGTCTTCAGTCTTGTCCTAGGCACAACCAATAGGCCCAGGTCCGAAAACTTCAGAGACCTGCTTGTCACATATGGATGTAATAGCTCGGTGATATAAGATGGCATTTGACCGTGCAGAGCTCTAAAAGTCAGTACTAGAATTTTAAATTGGAGTCTGAAATGGATGGGGAGCCAGTGCAAGGAGGAGAGGATTGGGGTTATATGTGACCTCTTTGATGACCTCGTCAGCAGCCTTGCAGCCACATTCTGAACTGTTTGTAAGCGGTCCAAAGAGGACTTGCTAAGGCTAAAAAATAGTGAGTTACAGTAATCCAGACGTGACGACACAAATGCATGAATGATCATCTCCAACTCCGCCCGAGACACAATGCTGCGCAGACGAGCAATATTACGCAAATGGGAAAAACAAGACTGTGCCAGGTGGGTAACATATGCGTCAAAATTGAGGGAGTGATCAAACGTAACACCCAAGTTCCTCACTGCTGAGCGAACAAAAGGGGCCAGAGAACCAAGATTCCCAACCACAGTGGGAACAAACTCGTCAGGGGCACAGACAAGGACCTCAGTTTTTGCTATATTTAAAGACAAATAGTTGGCCGCCATCCAGCCACCAATAACCTCAACACAGCTCTGAAGAGCAAATACCCTAGAGACCGTTTGAGGAGTGAATGAAATATACAGCTGGATGTCATCCGCATAACAGTGGTAGGAAACATCTTTAAAACTGCTCAAGACATGACCAAGTGGGAGCAAATATAGAGCAAACAATATAGGTCCCAGAACAGAACCTTGAGGCACACCACAGGATAGCATGGCAGAGGAGGACATAAATTTACCAGTAGCAACAGCGAAAGTCCTGTGTGAAAGATAAGATAAAAACCAGTCCAGAGCAGACACAGAAATGCCCACCCAAGTCCTTAGTCTCTCAACTAAAACTCCATGATCCACCGTGTCAAAAGCTGCAGAGAGATCTAAAAGGACAAGTACAGAATATTCACCTGCATCTCTACGCATTAAAATATCATTTGAAACTCTGAGAAGGGCAGTTTCTGTAGAGTGCAAGTGACGGAACCCAGACTGGAATTTATCAAGAATATTATGTTCAGCTAAAAGCTCATTAAGCTGTTTGGCCACCACTTTCTCTAAAACTTTAGAAATAAAAGGCAACTTTGAAATTGGTCTAAAATTTTGAAGGAGTGAAGGATCAGCATTAGGCTTTTTTAAAAGAGGGTGAATAATTGCCTGGTTAAAATACTGAGGGACATAGCCGGAAAGCAGTGATCTATTTATTATCAATAAGACAACCGGGCCAATAGAATGGAAGACCTTTTTAAAAAAGGAGGTAGGGACGATATCAAGTGGGCAGGAGGAAGGTTTCAATCTGTCAACCAGACCAGTGAGCTCTTTCAGTGATATAGGTTTAAAACTATCCAGAACTGATGGCCGGGTAAGATAGGGAACAGAAGAAGAAAGAGAGGGATTAATATTTGCCCTGATATCACAAATTTTGCTGATAAAAAAGGACAAAAAATTGTCACAGTCTTCATTTGACTGAATGATAGCAGCAGGAGATGCAGGTGTAACAATGTCTCTGATTGTGTCAAACAAAATTTTGGGATTCCGTCGGCTGTTAGAAATTAAAGTGGAAAAATAAGCAGCCCTCGCATCTTTCACCATATTATTAAAAGAGATTAAAAGCTCCTTTAAATGAAGGAGGTGGACCTGGAGCTTTGTAGATTTCCACAAGCTCTCCACTTTCCGACGTGATCTCTTAACGCTGCGAATACTGTCATTCATCCAGGGGGAGGAGTTATTCAGAGGGGCGTGTCTGGTTTTAAAAGGAGCCACTCTGTCCAAAACTGAGAGACAATGATGATTGAAAGAATTAACTAAAATATCGACATCATCTAAACTAAGCAACTCATCAAGGTTAAAAGCAGCAGAAAATACATCTGCAGTAAAATGATTAAAAATGCGAGAGCAGATCACAGGAGGAGCAGACGGACAATCCAGATTAAGAGACAAATTAAAGAGAATACAAACATGATCAGAAATAAAAATATCCTCAGAATAAATAGACTCAATATTAAGACCCAGAGTAAAAACAAGATCTAAAACATGACCTTTGCTGTGTGTGGGGCCAGACACGTGTTGGATCAAATTGAAAGATTCCATCAGACTGATGAATTTAGCAGCAGATTTATCTGAAGCATCATCAACATGGAAATTAAAATCACCAACAATTAAAAGCCTGGACAGCTTGAGAATTGTAGATAAAAAGTCACTAAACTCCTTGAGGAAGGAAGTGCATTGACCAGGTGGACGATATATTAAACACAATAAAAAGGATTGGATTGGAAAGGAATAAAGGAAGAATAAAAAGAGCTATCAATCTGTCAATCCGTTCCATGTCCGGGCCGGGTGAGGTTTCCCGTGTTGTGTCAAATTAAGCCGCAGGCTCCACTCCTGGAAGTCTTGAAGGGCATCAAGCATAAAATCGGATAAAGATGCAGGTGCCTTGGCTGCCCATTTGAAAAAATAAGTCACTTTTATTACATCAAGGATAATCCATGTCAGACGCTAATCTAGAAGTTATCAGAGATGTATCAGAGTAAAGGAGATTAAGGATTCAGTTTATTTAATGCATAAACTAATTAACAGCAGATTGAAAAAAAATTTTTTCGGTGGCAAATATTTCTTTATCTGTTGGTCTCTGGTGGATCTGGGGCTCTAATGGATAGATGATGTCACATTTCCAATGGCAACACAAAGAGCTACATTCAGCAGAACAATTTCCTGGTTTTAAGACATATATGCGTGTCAGGGGAGGTGAATTTGAGTGAGATTAGCAGACATCTGTGCGTAAACATAGCTAAAATTGAGTTCACCATAAGGTCATGCTTCCTTGCTATGTATGGGGCCATTATTGTAGCAAAAGTATTTGCAAATGTGAAGTTCGACCTGTGTGTATGTAACCACATTCACAAATGTGAAAAAAAAAAAAAAATCTGTGTGTGCAACCATGCAACAAATGTGTAAAACAAGGTGTGTGCAGTGGTGGGCACAGCTAACAAAAAAGTAAGCTTTGATAACCATTAAGTCAATTTTTATAAAGCTAAACTGATAAATCTCAAAAAAAAAAATTAGCAGAAGTTACAGATAAAAGCTAAACCCATAACTTTCAGTACTGAGTCAGTACACTGGCAGTAACTGACACAACAACCAGTCAGCACTTCTGTCACAGATCAGGCTTCTCTCAGCAAGAGAGACCTGGCAATCAGAGAGAAAGGAGGGAGGGGGGAAAAAAAAAGATAATTTATCTTTACACCATACACACCTGCCTAAATGAGTTATTTTTTTTTCTTTGTTTAAGCATTGGTGCCTAATAAATTCAGTTTCATTCAATTCAATTCAGACAGGCCATTACATTTACAGTACCACCCCAAGGTCAATGAGTAGGGCCGTGTCAAGAAGAGTAAATCAAACATGCAGATGACAAATCAAATTTCCGTTATCAATCAGTCAAGGCCTGGGTTAACAAAAACCACCAGCTGTGCTGTTGTTCAGCATAATGACAGCAGAAATTTGGCTACTGCTGTGCAAAGAAGTAGAATAAGCAGAGAAAGTGTCCCAGAGGCAGCAGGAGATGAGGAGAGACTTTGAATGTTGGCAGTATCACAGGTAAAAGGAAAGAGTTTGCTGATATGATATAGAGAAGAAAGGTAGATGTCATGGTTGTACCTCAGTAGCCGAGGAAACCACATGCATGTCCACCGGTAATGGCAGAATTCACCAAGTCAGAAGCACACGTGATTGCAGGCGGTGTATGGAATGTCAGCAGATGGAGAAGAAACTAACGTAGTTTACATCAGTCACATGAAACTAGGTGCTGACGGTGGTTATCTTCAAATTCCTCTTTGTCAGGACATGCCAGTCGGATCTGGCTGTAGCAGTCTTTATTTGCCAAGGCTAATTGCCTGCCCATTTGGTTTGCTTTGAGGATATTGTTGTACCTCTACTTTGGGCAGCCCTGCATATGACTGTCAAATGCCAGCTCCACATAGAATATCTGACAAAGGATTCTGGCATCCTCCATACAGATTCTGTGGCCAGAAAATGAAGTTGGCCTTGGAGGATTTTGACTTCAGTGCTTGTACTGCTAGCTCTTTCCAGGGCTTCTTGGTTCTCTATGCAATTCTGCCAGCAGAGTCACAGGGAAATAAAGTCCAGGTTTTACAGCTGCATAGCAGAGATGCAATATTTCTTGACCTGATTGGGAATCTACAGCAAAAAAGTGGACGTGTGGGTGAGCATCATGTCAGCAGTGCAAATGAAAGGAGCACAATATGAAAATGGAATGACATGGTTAACTTTGATGCACCTGATCAAGTCATGTGGCAATCGTGAAAAATCGGAGCTGCCTTGAATGCGTCGTACAGCAGTCGGCACAGCCATTTGGCCACAGCACATGCACTCCACATTTGTGTCATGCTCATTCTGGAAACCCAATCGAACCGCATCAAGGTGAGGTCGTACTGCCATCTGACCATGGTCGCAACATTCGTACAGCATGTCATATGCAGTTCGGACCATTCGGACTGCGGTCGAGGAGCTGCATGAAATGATCAGCGGAAATGATCCTGGCGGAATGTGGTGAACAAGCTAGCCTTCACACCAGCAGCTGAATGAGTGAAAATGGCACCAAATAGCCATTTGACCCACGCTCGGACAGAATCGAGGAGGTGCCACCCACAAACTTCCAACAGCAGTCACTGGGCACTTAGAAAATTGGGTCTCATTCACAGGGACAGCACAAATGTAATGCGCAGGGCACCACTGTCATGGTGTGGTCAAGGTGTTGAAAGCTAGAAGGGCGGTCAGTGTGTCGTGTCTGCCCCCGAGCAACACAAATGCCATGCAAGTGTGTCGTATCCTCCCCACCCCCCAGAAACATGAATGGCGTGCGAGTGTATCATGCCCCCCCCACCGCACCATGATCCAACATTGTCGAGGTGTGGCTGAGATGGCGGAGGCTCGAGTGGTGGCCGGAGTGCAGTGCGATCTCTGTCCAGCACAGTGCACACATTTGGATGGTTGTCATGTCCATGATGGAACAGCTAACAGCTGTAGAATACCCAACATGGCATATCCAGCATGTCCCGCTGGAGGTAGAATCACCGGCCAGCAGTGTGCCCACACCACCACAACACAGATAAAAATACAGCCTCTCCAGCTGCGTGTCACATTGCGAGCATGCCATCTGACCTGACAGCCATGTCATGTGACACAAGATCGCTGATGATCACAGGATGATGCCAGTGTACGTGGGTGCACTGAAGCTTTCAGATAATCACACACTTGTTCACCAAGGTGATCATCATTTCGCACCTGACCACTGTGTCATCGCTGCTCAAAACGAGAGAACACATATCATGCCATGAAGAACATCACCTCTCAACATGCCACCGTGATGCATGTGTCGGCAGGCTGTCATGACATGGTGAAAAATAAAAACAGCTCAGTGGCCCACTGCACATCACGTGACAAGCAATCGCAAGGTCCACACGGTCCATCCATCATGTGACAGCCTGACTGACAGACCAGTTTTGGCAGCTCATTTTCCCCACATCCTGGAGCCGTGAGCCCATTCATGTAAGCGCTTTGCTGCTCTGGATTGGGGGCTTGTTGGTCTCAAGGCGATCATCATGTTGCACATGACATGGTGAAAAATAATAACACATATCACCTTTGGAATGTGTTCAACTGCACCTCGGTGTACGCTGCAGACACCATCGGCCAAGGGTGCCCTTTGTGAACGGCCAGCAAATGTCACATCCACCATGTGAGTTATAGTCCACATGACATGGTGTCCTTTGGTGTGCTGTGCAACGATTGGCCCGAAATAGTTGGAAACACGGACCCAGTGTGTTGCTGGTGGATGTGTTCATGATGTGAGCACATCAATTCATTCATGTCCGTTCATAAATTCTTTGTTTAGTCCATGGGCATGGTTCATGAACAGAAAGGAACAGGAGGATAATTCTTGTATTGTCTGCTCTTTATAACAGGAATTAAATATTTTAACAGACAAAATCCATTTGTTTCCTTAATTCCAACACAGACTGTCAAGTCATCAAGCTTCAATTAAACATAATTACCAGTAACATGATTGTCTTACATTTAAACAGTACATTCATTGTTCTTATAATGTTCTGTGCTCTCTCATTATTTGGTCCTTACACATTTCTTCAATTTATGTACATTTGTACAACATTTATTTGCTTTCGCTGCTGTGTGAGCACGATGTGGTATTTCACCTCTCACATGGTCACACTGTGTTCGTGCGTGTGCTCATGGGCGTGCACAAAATCATCGCCGTGGGATTGTATGGCATCTATACACAGCTGTCTGACCATCTGTCCCTCCCAGCAGTGGCTGGAAGTCTTTGGGGTTTGCCAATTTGGCCTTTTTTGCCTAACGTCATATTTTGTGTGAAGGGGCCTTTAGACATGTCTGCCTCCTGCTGGATGGTGAATGAGTGCTGAATGGATTATGGAAAATTAGCTGTCGTAGCCTGTAGTAGTAGTAGTAGCCTGCTAGGCATATTGTGTGCTCCTTAGTTGGCACATCTTCATGTCATGTCATGTTAGCCTAACAGGCTAACAACCACTGCCAGAAACACCATACCACTTAATGGCCAAATATGAGAGAAAAATTCAACTGAAATGGAAAATGGATAGAACATGTGGCTGGGGACAAAACAAAAACCTGGTACTCCATATTAGTGATGGAAAACATAAAACTTTTGCAACACTTTTATTCCAGAATGTTGCTATGTATGAAAAGGAAGACATGGGGCCTTGTTATGTCAGCAAATGTTTTGTAATTTTCCAGTAGATTAGCCACCTCTGGTTTGAAACATAAGTGAATGAAAAATGATCACTTAAAGTGGACATGACACCTAAAAAAAATTAGGTAAAACTGATATAAATATCAAAATATACATACAGTATAGTAAGTTGAAAGTGGTTTAATTATTATAACTGAGAAATAAAGTTTGTACAGCGTCTCAAAAGTGTGTTTCTTGGAAAGCGCGTTCCATCAGGGGTCACGTGATGCTGTGACATCACAGCGTGTAGAGTCCCGTCTTTGTCTGTTCGATTAACAACAGTAACAGATAGACCTCAGCATAGACAGTGACGAGATCAAGAACTTTTCTGACTCCTCTTCACGTGTGGATTGTTTCTGACTCGGATCCTGAGGATGTTGCAGCAGTGATTAGACCGTACAGATTGGAGCCGTATCTTTCAGACGAACATTCAAACCAGGAGCATTCTGGCAGCGAAAATAATGCTGACGGTGTTTATGGTGGAGCCGAAGCAGAGGCAAGAGACGTGCCAATTCTGATGGATTTTGAAAGGCTGCAGAATATGGACTGGTAAGGGAGGCTTTGGTTTTTGTTGCTGCTGTTTATAACACTCTAATTACAGTGGTCCCTCATTTATTGCGGGAGTTACGTTACATGGGAGTGCCCTTGCATGGCTGACGTCATACTTGACCAGTCGTTCTCACTGTGTTTTGTACAGTAACACTACCTCTAACCATAGTGACATGAAATTTGGGGTTCCACAGGGGTCTGTCTTAGACACCCTGCTTTTCTCCCTTTATATAGCACCTCTTGGGCACATATTGCAGCGTTTTGGGATTACCTTTCACTGCTATGCAGATGATACTCAGTTATACATGCCGATAACTGCTGGTAATGTCATTCACATAAAATCCTTAGAAGATTGCCTTGCAGGAGTGAGAAGTTGGATGTCTAGAAACTTCCTACTTTTAAACTCTGATAAGACTGAAATGATGGTTCTTGGTCCAGTGAGACATCGGCATCAATTTGACCAGTTAACACTCAGCCTCGGCTCGTGTGTCATACATACATACATACAAAGTGAGGAATCTTGGGGTAATTTTTGATCCTTCGTTGTCCTTTGGCCTCCACATTAGAAATATTACTAGGACTGCTTTCTTCCACCTGCGAAATATAGCGAAGATTCGTCCCATCCTGTCTATGGCTGAGACCCTGATCCATGCGTTTATCTCTTCTAGATTGGACTACTGCAATGTTCTATTTTCTGGTTTACCGCAGTCTAGCATTAGGGGTCTCCAATTGGTTCAAAATGCTGCAGCCAGACTTTTGACATAAAGCAGAAAGTACAACCACATTACACCCATTTTGGCATCCCTTCACTGGCTTCCTGTCCCAGTGAGATCAGATTTTAAGGTTCTGCTACTAACCTATAAAATTATTCATGGACTGGCACCTTCCTACCTAGCTGACCTATTTAACCTTACGTACCGGCCCGGGCTTTACATTCTCAGGGTGCAGGACTACTTTATGTCCCTAAGGTGAAAAAGAAGTCTGCGGGTCACAGAGCTTTCTCTTATCGTGCCCTTGTTCTGTGGAATGATCTCCCTGCGTCAATAAAACAGTCAGATTATGTGGAGATTTTCAAGTCCAGACTTAAGACTTATTTTCCCTTTCATATGGCTAGCATACTGGTACAGTTTTGTTTTACGCTTTTTACTCTTTTAATTCATTTATTAGTAATTGGAGCAGGCTGCAGTCTCAACTTTACCTAAATTCTGGGTCTTTTAGTGATGTTTAGGGCTAGTGGCCGGCAATCACCTTAGTATTTCTCTGTTTTTCTTGTTGTTTAATGCTGGAAAATTATACAGTATTTTTTGTCTTTCTGATGCCTGATTCTGTTTTTTCTCTGTTTAAGGTGCAGCTCCATCCAGAGATGGGAGTTGTATTCATGTTGGTGATCCTCCTGTCCTGTGCGCCAATAGCATTTCTTGTATATTCGTCCGTGAATTGTTCTGTGAATTGTTCTGTAATTTATGTTGTAGCATGGCCCAAGCAGAGGGTCACCCCTTTGAGTCTGGTCTGCTTGAGGTTTCTTCCTCAGAGGGAGTTTTTCCTTACCACTGTTGCTCTGGGGGTTGGTAAGGTTAGACCTTACCTGCTTGAAGCGCTTTGAGGCAACTCTGTTGTGATTTGGCGCTATATAAATGAAAATAAATTGAAAAATTGAAAATTACGTTCTAAAAATAACCCACGATAAGCGAAATCCGCAAAGTAATTAGCGCTATTTTTGGCAATTATTATAGATGTTTTAAGGCTGTAAAACCCCTCAGAACATACTTTATAAGCCAGATTTGGTGCAGCTCCGCACAGCAGACAGGAGGGCGGTGTGAGTGGCCCGCTGCTGCGTTTACCGAGCCCGCAGACTCTCAGTAAGTGCATTGGAGGCAGTGAGAGCAATCTCGTTGATGCCGTCCGGTGCCACGACTGGGCCGCCTGATAAGGACGCAGAACACAATGTGCTTTTAAAAAAAGCATGCAAAATTGCACTAAAAAAATCTGCGAAACTGCGAGGCCGCGAAAGGTGAACCGCATTATAGCGAGGGACCACTGTATAACATTTTTGATTTGAGCGTCTTTTACTGCCTTTGTTATTGTTCCGGAGCCGCGATAGTGTAGCGTCATTACCTTCGTGTTTTTGCCACTTTCGAGTGCCAGACTTTGCATTCATCTGTGTTCGTGAATAGGAAAAAAACGGCGAAAGTTTTGAGAAAGATTGCCGAAAACAACAGTGAACATGCCGCCGCCGTGTTTACTCCGTATTGCACTGACATTTTTACAAGTTCCTTGACCATTTCAAGATTATTGTGAACATATTATTTGGGGTTGACATTTTAGGTGTTCCTGTGAGCGGTGAGAACATGGAGATGGTAGAGGAAAGTGTCTGCTGTCGGGAGCAAATGCAGCCTGACATTTTGTGCATCACACAACACCACGGCTTTCGATCAATCTGCCTGGAGTTGAAAAGGCTAAAACCTTTCACCCTTGTGTTTCAATCAATCAATCAATCAATTTTTTTATATAGCGCCAAATCACAACAAACAGTTGCCCAAAGGCACTTTATATTGTAAGGCAAGGCCATACAATAATTATGTAAAACCCCAACGGTCAAAATGTTTGGGCAATATGCTGCGACACACTGGTCAGGCATATTGACAAAGAAGTCTCTGAGAGCTGTGTTTAATCAAAGTTTCTGCCGCTAAAAAAGTGTAAACAACGTCCACCAGGCACGCAAGCAGATATGGTCTACATGCAGTGACGTATTTCAGGCTTGGTGCTCAGCGGGAAGCTGGTCATGGGGTGTGCACATTTTTCAGTGGTGGGATGTTCAATGTTATCTATAACGGGAAAACTGCGTCCATTTTCCCAAAATGCTTAGGTTGACCGAATTATATAACCTTTGTTACATGTAATACGACTATGTTGTCTTTAAGTGTCATATCCACTTTAATGTTTAAAGGCTACTTTTATCCTGTATAAGTCAAGTCAAGTCCTAGAGCATGTGCTGGTGCTGCATTTTGCCGCATCCATGACACCACAAAACTGCCTTGGGTCTTGATGTCAACCACCTATAGGCAAACAGTTCGTCCATAGCTGCACCTCTAAAATAGCCATCTATCTAGAAAATGTTTTTTGTTCCCATGGCCTTCTAAAGCCACTGGGGTCCTCAACACTCAGGTACCTGCATGCTGGATCATGCACAGAGAAATGTGCCATATGGGCAAAATGTTGAAGCTGATAATCCCTCACAATGCAAGTGATGTTCCTCATCTTAGTCTCCCTAAGACATCACATGCTTGACCCAAAGTCATTCCAGCTATACCTGAGGATCCTCCAAAGAGACCTAGTACCAAAAACATCCAGTCATCGCCATTGCTCACAGTACAGAACAAAATACACACACCCAAAAAACCTACAATATTATGAAAATTATATTTATTATTTTTCATTAGTTACTATAGGAATATATATATATATATATATATATATATATATATATACGTGGGCTGTCCGTAAAGTATCGGTCCTTTTTATTTATTTTTTTAAACTATATGGATTTCATTCATATGTTTTTACGTCAGGTAAGTTTGAACCCTTGTGCGCATGTGTGAGTTTTTCCACGCCTGTCGGTGACGTCATTCGCCTGTGAGCACGCCTTGGGAAGGAGTGGTCCCGCCCCCTCTTCGGAATTTCGTTGTCTGGAAATGGCGGAATGAAAAGGACTTTTTTTCCATCAGATTTTTTTCAGAAGCTGTTAGAAACTGGCACCTGGAAACCATTCGAAAAATTTATCTGGCTTTCGGTAAAAATTTTGCGGGCTTCACAGAGAATAAGGACTGTTAACTGTTGCTTTAAGGACCCCTTTAAGGACGCTTGGCCTCCGTTTCGGCGTGTTAGAGAACAAGTTTGGACATGCCTATCTTGGCTTTCAATGCTTACCAGTCCAGTAAGTATCAGAGAAATTGTGGAGAGTTAAACATGTCCAAACTTGTCCACTGACACGCTGAAACGGAGGTGTTCTTTGTCTCGCTCATCAAGCGAATCAGTCGTGATGCACGAAGCCTCCGCGTGGCGTTCCACGACAAAATCTCTGGTTAAAAGTGAAATCTGCTGGAAAATGGCCTGACGTAAAAACATATGAATGAAATCCATATAGTTTAAAAAAAATAAAAAGGACCGATACTTTACGGACAGCCCACGTATATATATATATATGTATATATATATATATATATATATATATATTCTAGATAACATATATATATGTTATCTAGAATATATAACATATATATTGCATGTGGTTATTTCACAGTGTTATTGTACAGTCTGACAGCAGCAAGGAGGAACGACCTGCGGTATCATTCCTTCTTGCACCGAGGGCAGGCTCGGACTGGTAATCTGTGATTTTGGGCATTTGCCCGGTGGGCCGCTGCACGTTTAGACGTGCGTGGGCCAGCCCTCCCATATTTATAGAGATTATGGAAATATACAGTGTTCTCGAACCGCGCACTGCTGTCAACACGAGGAAAGTCCATGATCGGTGAAGCTACAGCATTTAATCGGCGCAGCTGCAGAGCCACTTCCTGAATTTGTGTCAAAATAAAAGTTCTGTAGTGTTTCATACACGGTGCAGTCTTATTCTAGGTTTCAGTTTTGTTTCCATTTGATCACACAACGGAGACTTACATCGAGCACAATGATTGACATGACCAACAGCCAATGACAATGGAGAAGCATACATGGTGGCCAATCAGATTGCAGGAAGAGCAGGCGGCCGCTCCCGCCCCTGTTAATGGATTGAGTCCTCGGTGCCTGGACTTCTCTCCGCTCTTCTACTGATACAAGGTTGGAATCGTTTCTTTTATCTTAATTAACTGTGCTTTACTTTTGTTAATCTTTAAATGCAACAGCTACGGACTTCAGCTCCTTAATTTGCTGCTGTGTGAATCCTAGCAGTGGTTACACATTACTCTCTCTCTCTCTCTCTCTCTCTCTCTCTCTCTCTCTCTCTCTCTCTCTCTCTCTCTCTCTCTATCTCACTCACACACACACTTTGGAGACACAAAAACTTTTTCCGCTTGTGTGCTTTTGCTTCCGTTTTGTCAGACCCGGCGCCAGAAAAAAAAAATATCACAGGGGACGGGGTCGCCCCCCCCCCCAAAAAAGTGCACACCGGAGGAGAAAGCTGGAAAGCTCGTGTATTTATGCTGCACCATTGTAAGAGACTGACTAAGAGTGAAGAGTGATGACAGTATTTTTTTAAATTATTATTTTAATAATAATAATAATAATAATTAAATTTAAATTATAATAATTTAAATTAATATTTGAATGTATAGACCCTTGGTCAAGTGATGTCCTGCATACCACAGAGCCGGTGTTCTGTTGAGATGAGGTGCGCCAACTTTCAACACTCTGAGCTGTGACGTACCTTCGCATTGTCCAATAGGAACGACGGGTCGGACCAAAACACGGAAGACTCGTGGCAGAAACCACAGATCTGTACAAAATGGATTGGACCAATCCGATTGGTGCAGAAACCACTGATCTGTACAAAACATTAACGTGTGACAGGACTGCTCATTTATAGAGCAGTTTTCTGAAGAAAAATCATTGGAAATGTTTTTTTGTTGTTGTTACCTCAAAAATTCTGATTACTGTTAAAAAAGGTTTAGAAAACTTGTAATTAAAACAGGTAAATAAATCAATAAATGGTTCTTTAGAAACCTTTCATCTGTATTAAAACCATTATTTCAGATTAGATAATTTCTTGTTTAACATAAGGAACCTCAGACATTTATTTTTAGACAAATAAAATAACATGGAAACTTGTATATTTTTTGAAGTCTGGTAGATTATTTATATGTTATTTCAACCAGAAAAACAAACACTAAATAAATACAAATGTTTATTATAAGTGCAAAAGGAAATACACTCAACAAAATATAAAGGCAACACTTTTGGTTTTGCTCCCATTTTGTATGAGATGAACTTAAAGATCTAAAACTTTTTCCACATACACAATATCACCATTTCCCTCAAATGTTGTTCACAAACCAGTCTAAATCTGTGATAGTGAGCACTTCTCCTTTGCTGAGATAATCCATCCCACCTCACAGGTGTGCCATATCAAGATGCTGATTAGACACCATGATAAGTGCACAGGTGTGCCTTAGACTGCCCACAACAAAAAGCCACTCTGAAAGGTGCAGTTTTATCACACAGCACAATGCCACAGATGTCGCAAGATTTGAGGGAGCGTGCAATTGGCATGCTGACAGCAAGAATGTCAACCAGAGCTGTTGCTCGTGTATTGAATGTTCATTTCTCTACCATAAGCCGTCTCCAAAGGTGTTTCAGAGAATTTGGCAGTACATCCAACCAGCCTCACAGCCGCAGACCACGTGTAACCACACCAGCCCAGGACCTCCACATCCAGCATGTTCACCTCCAAGATCGTCTGAGACCAGCCACTCGGACAGCTGCTGAAACAATCGGTTTGCATAACCAAAGAATTTCTGCACAAACTGTCAGAAACTGTCTCAGGGAAGCTCATCTGCATGCTCGTCATCCTCATCGGGGTCTCGACCTGACTCCAGTTCGTCGTCGTAACCGACTTGAGTGGGCAAATGCTCACATTCGCTGGCATTTGGTACGTTGGAGAGGTGTTCTCTTCACAGATGAATCCCGGTTCACACTGTCCAGGGCAGATGGCAGACAGCGTGTGTGGCGTCGTGTGGGTGAGCGGTTTTCTGATGTCAGTGTTACGGATCGAGTGGCCCATGGTGGCGGTGGGGTTATGGTATGGGCAGGCGTCTGTTATGGATGAAGAACACAGGTGCATTTTATTGATGTCATTTTGAATTCACAGAGATACCGTGATGAGATCCTGAGGCCCATTGTTGTGCCATACATCGAAGAACATCACCTCATGTTGCAGCAGGATAATGCACGGCCCCATGTTGCAAGGATTTGTACACAATTCTTGGAAGCTGAAAATGTCCCAGTTCTTGCATGGCCGGAATACTCACCGGACATGTCACCCATTGAGCATGTTTAGGATGCTCTGGACTGGCATATATGACAGCGTGTACCAGTTCCTGCCAATATCCAGCAACTTCGCACAGCCATTGAAGAGGAGTGGACCAACATTCCACAGGCCACAATTGACAACCTGATCGACTCTATGTGAAGGAGATGTGTTGCACTGCATGAGGCAAATGGTGGTCACACCAGATACTGACTGGTATCCCCCCCCAATAAAACAAAACTGCACCTTTCAGAGTGGCCTTTTATTGTGGACAGTCTAAGGCACACCTAATCATGGTGTCTAATCAGCATCTTGATATGGCACACCTGTGAGGTGGGATGGATTATCTCAGAAAAGGAGAAGTGCCCACTATCACAGATTTAGACTGGTTTGTGAACAATATTTGAGGGAAATGGTGATATTGTGTATGTGGAAAAAGTTTTAGATCTTTGAGTTCATCTCATACAAAGTGGGAGCAAAACCAAAAGTGTTGCGTTTATATTTTTGTTGAGTATAATTTAACAATGACTGCAGTGTGATTGTAAAGTAGGATTTCTGTGACATAAACATCATGATGTTTTATATATATATATATATATATATATATATAATCATTTAAACTTGTAATTTTGTCAAAATATGTAATTGCCTTTAATGTTATCAGGATGCCCCCTCGTGCGCCGGGTCCACGTTTTGTACTATGATCAAGGTGAAATGACAGTGAAAGTGTGTGTTAAGGTGTGTGTTCATGGTGTTTAGGTGTATAATATTTGTTCATTGGGGGTTCGGTATGGACGGGTGGGTGTGCGTGTTTGGGGGTGGGTTCATCGGGCCAATAGTGGGCTGGTCCAGAGGAAAAATACCAGGGCTGCAATTTGTTCCCAGTCCGACCCTGACTGAGGGTGCCTCAGTCTGTCACCGAATGAGCTGTTCAGCTCCACTACAGTTCTACAGTTGAACTTGGTTAACACCCTCCTCTCAGCCACCTCCTCCAGAGAGACCAGAGGACAGCCCAGGACTGAGCTGGACTTCCTGACCAACTTGTTCAATCTCTTTCTCTCATGTTATGTGCTGCCCGGGGCCCAACAGACGACAGCACAGAGGAGAACTGAGGCTACAACAGAGTTGTAGAAGGTCTTAAAGGGGATAGAGAATCAAAATAATCTTTTTCATGTTTTTGGTGTTAGTTCAGAGTCTCCCCGCTGTGGGGAAAGCACACGAAGTGCCAGCAAGTTTCAGAACCTCTGTTTCAAGTAATTCTCCTTTTTTGAATTGCCGCCAGAAAATAGGCCAATTCGTGTTTGAGGGAAACATTGCGTCACATTTTCACCAATAGCCCCCCCACACCCACCCCCTTTCATACACGCCCCTTCAAAATTAATTATTCATAAGGTTGTGCCCACCCATTCGTACCACTGGAGGAGGAGCAATGGCGAGCTACAGGTGTGCCTTCCCAGGCTGTCATAGCTGACTACGATCTTTCCATATTCTTCCCATGGAAAGCAATGTACGCGATCACTGGCTTTTATTCATTTTTAACCGCATCCCCAGGACATACAACCGCCGACTATTTCTTTGCTCTGCGCATTTCACGGAGGACTGTTTCACCAACCTTGCTCAATTTCGAGCTGGCTTCAGTCGGCATTTAATACTCAGTAGAGGGTCAGTTCCGACTTTGCGACAAAATCAACCCCAGCAATCAGTACAGCCTGTGAGTATCACATTTTCTTTTGTTTTAAATTTGTGTTGCGCTATATTCCTGTTGTAAGAATTGCACGTTAGAATGACACGTTAGCTCTGGTTTGTTCCTCTAAAGGGAATGAGCTAACCACTTAGCAGACGGGGAAAAAAAAACAAAAACTGTCCGCACAGGAAGATGAAAAGGCGAGAAGTGTGTTTTGGTCCCAATATGGATATTCCGGATCATTTTCTCATGGACAGGTCGACACAATGAGCAGCAGCTAAAGCAGCCAGCTTGATGAGGACACGCTGCTGAATTTCAACAGCAGCAAGTGTGCCAAGCAGCAGAAGTTAAGTGAGCCAACTTTTTATGTACGCGTTACGTGTTGTGTATGTCACTAAAAAGTGATAATAATGCAAATAACATGCTTTTGTCATGCGGTATGCATTTTTCTGAGTCCCTCCATCCATCCCGTCGCCCGCAATGACAGCTATTCGCCCTCGTCTAACTCGGGCGAATAGCTGTCATTTTGGGCGACTGGGCGTAGCAGTCAACCTTACCACCTTTAGGAAAGTTAGCCGATAAAGTGGGAGTGCTTTCTTTTCAGTGAGAGCAAGGGCAGCCAATCAAACAATGGCAACCGATCAGCGCCAACACCTACGTGCATTTCATAATGAGGTTGCCAAATAAGCTCCAAAATTATGTAATTAAATGCAAACGTAGCATTCTAAACCCAGCATAGTAACATAGCTGTTTCAGAGAGCCTTTTAGGAAGGTTCTGAGCCATTACAGACCCAACCAATTTTTTTGGGCTACATATCACATCACAGAACAAGGATTAATGCCCCATTCAACCTCTCTCTATCACCTTTAAGCAGAGGCCTACTCACTCCAAAGGATCTCAGTCTCCTCAGGAGGTGGAGGTGACTCTGGCCTTATTGAGGTGAACACCCAGGTATTTGAAACTGTCCACAGTCTTTATGTCCTCCCCCAGGATGTTCACCGGTGGGTAAGGTGGTGGTTTCCTCCTGAAGTCGATCACCATCGCCTTTGTCTTAATGGTGTTGAGTGGTTGCACTCACACCAGTCCACGAAGTCTGTGATGACTGACCGGTACTCCAGCTCATTCCCCTCAGACACGCGACCCACAATGACGGAGTCATCAGAGAACTTCTGGAGGTGGCAGCTGTCTGTGTTGTAGGTGAAGTCCGAGGTGTAGAGGGTGAAGAGGAAAGGCGAGAGGACGGTGCCCTGGGGGGGCCCTGGGTATGTAGTGAGCCTGGAATATATAAAATTTTCACTTTTTGAAAGAACTGACAAAACTATTGGTCATTTTTAATAATATGTCATGGACATCAACGAGCAAAGCTCTTCAGCATCTCATCATGTCATTTCGGTCCTTCAGACATTTTTTAGCAAATTCTTCACGGGATCATTGGCATGGCTTCAGGGGAGCATTAGCATGGCTAAAACTTTTCAGCTTCTAGTGCTGATGTGAAGGAAAATTAAATAAAAACCAGCTGTATAATTAGTGAAGATCACTGGATTGATATAAGTAATACATAAAAGGGGACGCAATACAGAATCCTGTGGTTAAGTAACCCTGGTTAAAAAAAATGCCACCCACACGCTCTGTTTACCAGACAGAAACTTTACCACTGCCTCATTATAAATAAATAAATGGTTAAAATCAACAAGCAGATAAACAAACGTATTTTCTAAAAAAAAAACAACAAAAAAAAAACACTGTGATAACTGACCAAACAGCGTTCGGTACACTGTATTTCTACTGATATGTGATTGAAAGTGGCATCTTTGTCGTACTGTTGGCCTGTCATATGGTCATGCAGCGCACCACTCACTGTCCTGTCAGACAGACGTGACGTTCAGATCACCTGCTGCATGTCCACATGAACTGGCGGTCCGGTCCAGCTTGAACAGCCTGTCAATGTGCACGATCTACAGCCCATCGCAGAAGCGATATATGTTTTTATGTATTTCAATGTGAGGACAGCAAGCATACACATGTACGTGTTCATCAAAACTCGGTGCGTGTTCTACATGTTCAGGACCAGAGCTGTTAACAGCTGCCATGCCCTCGTCCATTCAGCACACAGACCAAGGCATCACTCTGTGATCAGATGACAGCCGCCTCGCCTGTGGGGGGAGCGCAAACCACATGCATGCACATGTTGGGGGAGCGTGCGACACACGCACGTGTTGTGGGGGAGCCGACACTCTGGCACATCACATGTGCACTCAGCAATTCTACAGTCATGGGGCACTGAGACAAATTCACATCCAGCTTGACAGTGATTGTCTATTGACTGTTCTCATTCCTTCCTCTAGGAACCCACACTGCTCACAAGAATTACCAGTCTTCAACAAACACTGTTATATTTCAAAAGGTTCTTTTGAAACCAGAATGGATTAAACCCAGTTCAGTCTGATTTATTGAACAGTTTAACATCCACCTGTCTCAGTCAGAGTTGTCCCAGGCCAGCACGAGCTCTCTCCCTGCAGATAAAAGATCAATAATCCCAGAATCGCCTCCCTCCAGATGCAGCAGATTAAGGATCATAAAAGTGACCACTATTGACAGATCCACAGCGCCACCAACAGTGAAGAACACTTGTACATTTTAGTGTACAGAAAACCTTTTTATTCAAAGAAAAAAAAGATGTCTTTTCCTGTTTGTATAATTAATCAGAAGACAAATGGAAGATTCCAAGTTAATCTGTTAACATGTTTATTTCATATGATGCCATTTATAACTGTTGATGTAGTTCAAATGTTACTTCCTGAATTATTAATGAAGTGTAATGGTGAAACTGTTTCAGTAAATTGCTCCATTCTTAGGAAGTATTTAGAAAATTTTGTAATCATATATCTTGTAAGAAAAATAACATGTCTTTCAGTTTATCTATTTTTTTTAAACTTTCTCGGGGGGCAGAAACCATATCCCCAAATGGGTGACACTTATGACCAGGTGTATCTCCTTTTATAAAGCCCAGAACAAAGGAATCCCTCGCTCTTCCATTTTTTTCCTTTGCCTTCGTTTTTTCACTCTTTCCTCCTTTTTTTGATAGTTTTTAGGACACCCACCATGTGGCTTTTTGTTCATTTGTCCTTTTGTTCCATTGTCTTTTTGTTTCATTGTTTCTTAGAATTTATCTGATGCACCAATTTCATAACTTTTAAGACTTGAGTCACATTTTCTTCATTTTATCGGCAACTTCCTGGTTGAGTTTTTCACATTAAGAATGAATTTACAAATTATTCAAATTCTATTTTTGGCTCAGTGCCAAAAGTGTTTTTGTTACGTTAATTCCTCCACCGTCTGGTCCAAGGCTGAACTTTTTCAAAATTTTTACAAAGACTTTAAATCGGTCTTCCATTTGTTTCTGAAGCCACCAGAGCATTTTGAGAACAAACCCCTAAAATTCAACAGAGTTGCAAAAATATTATGTTCAGGCCTGCCAACAAAACGAGCTGGACCTGCAGTCTGTTTTCACCTGGTAGGCCCACTTGGGTTCAACCCTAACACAGACAAGTAAGGCCATAAAGGCCCATCAACAAATCGGACCAGAACCATCTGTTCCAGTGGACCACAGGGAAATGACCCCATCAAGTGTTTGGAAGGGCTTTTTTATCAAATGATGAAAAGTGCCTATACATATTTCTTTGGCAATTTTCTTAATAATAATAATAATAATAATAATAATAATAATAATAATAATAATAATAATAATAATAATAATAATTTGTGAATGCAAATTCACTGTTAAATTCCAATCAGATTTATTCCTTTTATATTCTTACACTTCATTCTTTTACTGCTCTATCTTATAACATCTCATTATTAACAGACTGTGTCCATAATACAACTATGAATCATTATTCATATTCTTAAAATGTCAGTCATCTATGTTTATCTCTGTATATATGTAGATATATGCATAAATATTACGCTAGTGGTTTAATTGTGTTTGATCAATCGCATCGGGACCTTATGACTTTCAGTTCAAAGACAGATTAATGTTGTTTCACCTGATGTCCTGCTCATCTGAAAATTAAGCAGGTGGTGCCCCTTTTTGAGGTTTAATTCAATTTCATATTTAATTTCATATTTTCACTACTCATCATCTTTAACAGGAGGTTTCTTCCTGTTAAAAGGGAGTTTTTCCTTCCCACTGTAGCCAAGTGCTTGCTCACAGGGGGTCGTTTTGACCGTTGGGGTTTTACATAATTATTGTATGGCCTTGCCTTACAATACAAAGCGCCTTGGGGCAACTGTTTGTTGTGATTTGGCGCTATATAAAAAAAAATTGATTGATTGATTGATTGATCTTCCCTGGTAAAGTCTACTCCAGAGTGCTGAAAAGGAGGGTTTGGGCAGTAGTCAACCAGAAAATCACTAAGGGCCCTTGCGCAAGGTCCTTAATCCCCTAGTTGTGTAGTGAGTACTTTGTATGGCAGCACCCTGACATTGGGGTGAATGTGAGGCATTATTTGTAAAGCACTTTGAGCGTCTGATGCCGATGGAAAAGCGCTATAAAATACAGTCCATTTACTTTAGAATGATTGAAGAGGTTTTCCCTTGTCATCTGATGGTCCCAAATGACACATGTGCAGTGGAGGCAGGGCAGACCAATTTTTAGGGGGGACTGTTCAGTCTGTGACACCAGCAAACAGAATAGAGACAAAAGTGTGGCTTAAAAGCTGAAACTGATGAGAAAATGGAAGACAGGAAAAAATGGATAAAGTGTGAACGAGTGAGAGGCCCAGTTGTTTCAAGTCTTCCATCGAGGTGGTCCTGGAATTCTTGGTGGTGTCTGCTGAGCTTTGTGATGTTGAAAGCCTGTCTGATGATCTTAGGACACTTGTGGTGGTGAGGCATAATGTGCATGTTGAGTTTGGTCCGTAAAAGATGGTGGTCTGTCCAGCAATCCGCTCTGTGCATTGCTTTGGTGATAAGGACGTCTTTACTGTCTCTCTGGCCCATGATGACAAAGTCGATGAGATGCCATTGTTTGGATCAAGGGTGCATCCATGTATTCTTGTGTTTGTTTGCTTGTCTTAAGGTGGCGCTGGTGATGAACAGTTCATGTTCTGTACATTTACTCAGAAGAAGGAATTTAATTGAATGTCTTTTATTGTCACATACAAATGTACAGTGAGATTGAAGCTCAGTCAGTGCCAACATAATATAAAAAGTATAAAAACACATAAAATTTGTCAGTAATAAATAAAATCAGATAATGCATAAAATTAAATAATGCACATCACTGTACTATTGCACTAAGTCCAATAAGGCACAAAAGATCAGTCAGTGGCTGTCACAGTTCAAAGTGATTATTGCACTAGGGAAAAAACTGTTTTTAAATCTATTTGTCCTTGTCTTCAGGGACCTGTAGCGCCTCCCTGAGGGTAACAACTCAAAAAGTTTATGGCAGGGGTGAGAACTGTCCTTTATGATGCTTCTGGCTCTGCTGAGGCAGCGGGAGGTGTAGATGTCCCTCAGAGAGGGGAGAGGGCAGCCAATGATCTTCTGTGCTGCCCTTACAACTCTCTGAAGCTGCTCCTTATCTGCCACGGTGCAGCTGCCATACCACACCGTGATGCAGTATGTCAACAGGCTCTCGATGGATGAGTGGTAGAAAGTCAGCAGCAGGGTGGAATTTAGGTTGTGCTTCCTGAGGACTCTCAGGAAGTATAGCCGCTGCTGAGCCGTTTTTGTTATTGCGGTGATGTTTTCTGACCAAGAATGGTCAGCAGATAAGAGGACGCCAAGAAACCGGAAGGTGTGGGTCCTTTCCACACACTCCCCATTGATGTAGAGAGGGGCTGGGTAGGATCTGTGCTTCCTGAAGTCGACGATGATCCTCCTTGGTTTTCTTGATGTTCAGAGCCAGGTTGCTGTCTGAACACCAGGTTGCCAACTTCAGGGCCTCCTCTCTGTAAGCTGCCTCATCACCCATGGAAATCAGTCCGACCACGGTGGTGTCATCTGCAAACTTAACAATAAGGTTGCTGCTGTGGGCCGGACTGCAGTCATAAGTGTAGAGACAGTACAGTACAAGAGAGGGCTCAGCACACAGCCCTGTGGAGAGCCTGTACTTAGTGTGTGAGTAGAGGAAAGGTGGGGGCCAAGTCTCATGGTCTGGGGCCTGTTGGTAAGGAAATCCTTAATCCATGCACATCAATCAATCAATCAACTTTTTTTTTATATAGCGCCAAATCACAACAAACAGTTGCCCCAAGGCGCTTTATATTGTAAGGCAAGGCCATACAATAATTATGAAAAACCCCAACGGTCAAAACGACCCCCTGTGAGCAAGCACTTGGCTACAGTGGGAAGGAAAAACTCCCTTTTAACAGGAAGAAACCTCCAGCAGAACCAGGCTCAGGGAGGGGCAGTCTTCTGCTGAGACTGGTTGGGGCTGAGGGAAAGAACCAGGAAAAAGACATGCTGTGGAGGGGAGCAGAGATCGATCACTAATGATTAAATGCAGAGTGATGCATACAGAGCAAAAAGAGAAAGAAACAGTGCATCATGGGAACCCCCCCACAGTCTACGTCTAAAGCAGCATAACCAAGGGATGGTCCAGGATCACCTGATCCAGCCCTAACTATAAGCCTTAGCGAAAAGGAAAGTTTTAAGCCTAATCTTAAAAGTAGAGAGGGTATCTGTCTCCCTGATCTGAATTGGGAGCTGGTTCCACAGGAGAGGAGCCTGAAAGCTGAAGGCTCTGCCTCCCATTCTACTCTTACAAACCCTAGGAACTACAAGTAAGCCCGCAGTCTGAGAGCGAAGCGCTCTAATGGGGTAATATGGTACTACGAGGTCCCTAAGATAAGATGGGACCTGATTATTCAAAACCTTATAAGTAAGAAGAAGAATTTTAAATTCTATTCTAGAATTAACAGGAAGCCAATGAAGAGAGGCCAACACGGGTGAAATATGCTCTCTCCTGCTAGTCCCCATCAGTACTCTAGCTGCAGCATTTTGAATTAACTGAAGGCTTTTTAGGGAACTTTTAGGACCACCTGATAATAATGAATAACAATAGTCCAGCCTAGAGGAAATAAATGCATGAATTAGTTTTTCAGCATCACTCTGAGACAAGACCTTTCTGATTTTAGAGATATTGCGTAAATGCAAAAAGGCAGTCCTACATATTTGTTTAATATGCGCTTTGAATGACATATCCTGATCAAAAATGACTCCAAGATTTCTCACAGTATTACTAGAGGTCAGGGAAATGCCATCCAGAGTAAAGATCTGGTTAGACACCATGCTTCTAAGATTTGTGGGGCCAAGTACAATAACTTCAGTTTTATCTGAGTTTAAAAGCAGGAAATTAGAGGTCATCCATGTCTTTATGTCTGTAAGACAATCCTGCAGTTTAGCTAATTGGTGTGTGTCCTCTGGCTTCATGGATAGATAAAGCTGGGTATCATCTGCGTAACAATGAAAATTTAAGCAATACCGTCTAATAATACTGCCTAAGGGAAGCATGTATAAAGTGAATAAAATTGGTCCTAGCACAGAACCTTGTGGAACTCCATAATTAACTTTAGTCTGTGAAGACGATTCCCCATTTACATGAACAAACTGTAATCTATTAGACAAATATGATTCAAACCACCGCAGCGCAGTGCCTTTAATACCTATGACATGCTCTAATCTCTGTAATAAAATTTTATAGTCAACAGTATCAAAAGCAGCACTGAGGTCCAACAGAACAAGCACAGAGATAAGTCCACTGTCCGAAGCCATAAGAAGATCATTTGTAACCTTCACTAATGCTGTTTCTGTACTATGATGAATTCTAAAACCTGACTGAAACTCTTCAAATAGACCATTCCTCTGCAGGTGATCAGTTAGCTGTTTTACAACTACCCTCTCAAGAATCTTTGAGCGAAAAGGAAGGTTGGAGATTGGCCTATAATTAGCTAAGATAGCTGGGTCAAGTGATGGCTTTTTAAGTAATGGTTTAATTACTGCCACCTTAAAAGCCTGTGGTACATAGCCAACTAACAAAGATAGATTGATCATATCTAAGATTGAAGCATTAAATAATGGTAGGACTTCCTTGAGCAGCCTGGCAGGAATGGGGTCTAATAAACATGTTGATGGTTTGGATGAAGTAACTAATGAAAATAACTCAGACAGAACAATCGGAGAGAAAGAGTCTAACCAAATACCGGCATCACTGAAAGCAGCCAAAGATAACGATACATCTTTGGGATGGTTATGAGTAATTTTTTCTCTAATAGTCAAAATTTTGTTAGCAAAGAAAGTCATGAAGTCATTACTAGTTAAAGTTAATGGAATACTCAGCTCAATAGAGCTCTGACTCTTTGTCAGCCTGGCTACAGTGCTGAAAAGAAACCTGGGGTTGTTCTTATTTTCTTCAATTAGTGATGAGTAGAAAGATGTCCTAGCTTTACGGAGGGCTTTTTTATAGAGCAACAAACTCTTTTTCCAGGCTAAGTGAAGATCTTCTAAATTAGTGAGATGCCATTTCCTCTCCAACTTACGCGTTATCTGCTTTAAGCTACGAGTTTGTGAGTTATACCACGGAGTCAGACACTTCTGATTTAAAGCTCTCTTTTTCAGAGGAGCTACAGCATCCAAAGTTGTCTTCAATGAGGATGTAAAACTATTGACGAGATACTCTAACTCCCTTACAGAGTTTAGGTAGCTACTCTGCTCTGTGTTGGTATATGACATTAGAGAACATAAAGAAGGAATCATATCCTTAAACCTAGTTACAGCGCTTTCTGAAAGACTTCTAGTGTAATGAAACTTATTCCCCACTGCAGGGTAGTCCATCAGGGTAAATGTAAATGTTATTAAAAAATGATCAGACAGAAGGGAGTTTTCAGGGAATACTGTTAAGTCTTCTATTTCCATACCATAAGTCAGAACAAGATCTAAGATATGATTAAAGTGGTGGGTGGACTCATTTACTTTTTGAGCAAAGCCAATAGAGTCTAATAATAGATTAAATGCAGTGTTGAGGCTGTCATTCTCAGCATCTGTGTGGATGTTAAAATCGCCCACTATAATTATCTTATCTGAGCTAAGCACTAAGTCAGACAAAAGGTCTGAAAATTCACAGAGAAACTCACAGTAACGACCAGGTGGACGATAGATAATAACAAATAAAACTGGTTTTTGGGACTTCCAATTTGGATGGACAAGACTAAGAGACAAGCTTTCAAATGAATTAAAGCTCTGTCTAGGTTTTTGATTAATTAATAAGCTGGAATGGAAGATTGCTGCTAATCCTCCGCCCCGGCCCGTGCTACGAGCATTCTGACAGTTAGTGTGACTCGGGGGTGTTGACTCATTTAAACTAACATATTCATCCTGCTGTAACCAGGTTTCTGTAAGGCAGAATAAATCAATACGTTGATCAATTATTATATCATTTACCAACAGGGACTTAGAAGAGAGAGACCTAATGTTTAATAGACCACATTTAACTGTTTTAGTCTGTGGTGCAGTTGAAGGTGCTATACTATTTTTTCTTTTTGAATTTTTATGCTTAAATAGATTTTTGCTGGTTATTGGTGGTCTGGGAGCAGGCACCGTCTCTACGGGGATGGGGTAATGAGGGGATGGCAGGGGGAGAGAAGCTGCAGAGAGGTGTATAAGACCACAGCTCTGCCTCCTGGTCCCAACGCTGGACAGTCACAGTTTGGAGGATCCAAGAAAATTGGCCAGATTTCTAGAAATGAGAGCTGCTCCATCCAAAGTGGGATGGATGCCGTCTCTCCTAACAAGACCAGGTTTTCCACAGAAGCTTTGCCAATTATCTATGAAGCCCACCTCATTTTTTGGACACCACTCAGACAGCCAGCAATTCAAGGAGAACATGCGGCTAAACATGTCACTCCCGGTCCGATTGGGGAGGGGCCCAGAGAAAACAACAGAGTCCGACATTGTTTTTGCAAAGTTACACACCGATTTAATGTTAATTTTAGTGACCTCCGATTGGCGTAACCGAGTGTCATTACTGCCGACGTGAATTACAATCTTACCAAATTTACGCTTAGCCTTAGCCAGCAATTTCAAATTTCCTTCAATGTCGCCTGCTCTGGCCCCCGGAAGACAATTGACAATGGTTGCTGGTGTCGCTAACTTCACATTTCTCAAAACAGAGTCGCCAATAACCAGAGTTTGATCCTCGGCGAGTGTATCGTCGAGTGGGGAAAAACGGTTAGAGATGTGAACGGGTTGGCGGTGTACACGGGGCTTCTGTTTAGGGCTACGCTTCCTCCTCACAGTCACCCAGTCAGCCTGCTTTCCCGACTGCCCGGGATCTGCCAGGGGGGAACTAACGGCGGCTAAGCTACCTTGGTCCGCACCGACTACAGGGGCCTGGCTAGCTGTAGAATTTTCCACGGTGCGGAGCCGAGTCTCCAATTCGCCCAGCCTGGCCTCCAAAGCTACGAATAAGCTACACTTATTACAAGTACCGTTACTGCTAAAGGAGGCCGAGGAATAACTAAACATTTCACACCCAGAGCAGAAAAGTACGGGAGAGACAGGAGAAGCCGCCATGCTAAATCGGCTAAGAGCTAGTAGCTACGCAACCTAGCGGATTCCTAAAAACACGCAAAGTGAATAATGTGTAAATAATTTAGAGGTGATTCAGCAGAAGGAGTGCTTTAGTTAAGGCACCAGACAGGCCGTGAAGCAGCACAGGTAACGCACAGCAACAGCAAACGCACGACAACGGTGCTAAAATAAAATAAAAATCCACTAGACAGGCTGTGGAGCAGCACAGGTAACGCACGACAACAGTGCTAAAAAATAAAATAAAAACTAAAGCGTTAGCAAGCTATTTAGCTTGCCAACGCTGATGAAAGTTAGCTGATAAAAGTGCTCCGTCGCGATGTTTCGACCGTTAGAGGTCTTCTTTAGGCATTGGAGCACGGTGAAAAAGTAAAAAAAAGTAAAAAAGTAAAAAAAAGTAAAAAAAGTAAAAAAGTAAAAAAGTCTTGAAAAAGACTGTTAGTTCAAAGTCCAAAGCAGCAGGTAGCAGACTCTGTGTAAACAGTTCCAACAGAGAGCCAAAATTCTGATGCAACGTCTTCCTCCGTCCTTCCTGATCCTCGAAGTTCCGAAGTTTGCACATGTGAGAGATGGAAGGCCAAGGGTGACCATTTCTGAAATGAGTATTTTCCGGAATAATGGTGTTGAAAGCTGAGCTATAGTCTACAAAGAGCATCTGGACGTAGCTCTGCTGCTGCTCCAGATGGCTCAGTGTAGAGTGGAGAGGTACAGCGATGGCATCCTCAGTGGATCTGTTCTCCCGGTAAGCGAACTGGTGGGAGTCAAATTCTGGAGGGATGTAATCCTTGATGTGTTGGAGGACCAGTCTCTCAAAACACTTGGTGATTACCGGGGTAAACTTACGATGGGAGCTTTCTTTGGCACTGGAATTATTATGGCAGATTTGAGGCAGGGTGGGATAACTGCCTGGGCCAGGGAGAGGTTGAAAATCCTGGTGAATGTGTATGTGAGCTGATTGGTGCACGCTCTAAGCACTCTCAGCAGGAGTCCATTGCTGTTCATCTTGCCTACACCGTGCTTCCCGATCACTCCCCTCCACTAGCCACTATCACTGCCCACTGGGGCGTTAAAATCGGCCAACAGAATGAGCTTGTCCGTGGCCCCCAAAACCTGAATCTGCTGCAAATCATTAATTATCCATAAACCATGAATGAAAATTTAAGCAAACTGTGAAATCCACCAAGAGTGAATAATTTTGCTGCAAACCGTGAATAAAATAGTCCACAAAACGTGAACGCAGGTCTCACAAAACGTACATTGCAAAACGTGAATATCATTCATAATATATATATACAAGGTCTCTTAGATAATAAACCGACCCTTTTATTATTTTTTTTAACTATATGGATTTGAATGACATGCGATTACACCAATCATGCTTGAACCCTCGTGCGCATGCGTGAGTTTTTTCACGCGTGTCGGTGACGTCATTTCCCTGTGGGCAGGCCTTGAATGAGATGTGGTCCAGCCCTCTCAGCTGAATTCCTTTGTTTCACACGCTGCTCGAGACGGCGCGCGTTGCTTTATCAAAATTTTTTCTGGACCTGTGAGGAATATCCGAGTGGACACTATTCGAGAAATTAAGGTGGTTTTCTGTGAAAAGTTTAACGGCTGATGAGAGATTATGGGGTGTTTCTGTCGGTGTAAGGACTTCCCACGGAGCGGGACGTCCTGCAGCGCTTCCAGGCGCTGTCGTCGGCCTGTTTCGACCTTAAAACATCCTAATTTAAGGCTTAATTCACCCAGGACATCGTGAGAGAACAGAGAAGATTCAGAAGAGGCCGGCATGAGGAATTTATGCGGACATTCCACTGTTTAAGGACATTTTTTTAATGAAAGACGTACGCGCAAATTCGCCGAGTCGTTTCCGTGACGACTCGGCAAATCTGTGTGCGCCGCGACAGGAAAAACACCTCCGTGTTGAAAACCATTTGTAGAATTCAGGCGGCTTTTAATGGCTTTCAACAAGTGAGTAACTGAGAAATTGTTTAACAGCTTGGGCATGTTCCAACTTGCCCGTTAAGATTTCCAACGGAGGTGTTTTTCCTGCCGCGACCCCCCGCGGTCGGGTCCAGCCCGACATGCGACTCTGCCCGCACGTTCTTTCATTACAAAATGACCGTTAACAATGGAATGTCCGAATAAACTCCTCATGCCGACTTCTTCTGAAAGTTCTCTGTTCTCTGACGACTTACTGCGTCAACAGAGCCTGAAATGTGGAAGTTTTCAACTTGAAACGGCGAGACGCTGCCGCTTCGAAGCGCAGATCGCCGTCAGGCGCTGTGGACCGTCCTTAAAGCGACACTACCAGACCAAAATCTCTCATCAGCCATTAAAATTTTTACCGAAAACCAGCTGAATTTATTGAATGGTGTCCACTCAGTTGTGCCTTACAGTTTTGAAAAAATTTTTATCAAACAAAGCAACAGTCTCTGAGCCATTCCTAAACAATGAAAAAAATCGACGAGCGGGTGGACGACTCCTCACTCAAAGACTGCCCACAGGGGAATGACGTAACCGACAGGCGTGAAAAAACTCTCGCATGCCCACGAGGGTTCAAGCATGTCTGATGTAATCACACGTGATTCAAATCCATATGGTTTTTGAAAAAATAATAAGGTTGGATACTTTTCTAATAGACCTCGTATATATATACACACACACATATATATATATTGATTTCAGTTTATGGATCAATTACTTCAGGAAATGTTGATTGCAAACCCTATCTCTGCAAAAATATTTTTTTGGAGAGGAGCGGGGTATCACTACATTGAGGTGAGGTGAGGAGGCGAGCCCCGGGCAGGCTCTTACTTCGGGTGTCAAGCGCCCAGCCCAACTGGGCATGACCTACTCTGGGGACAGTGGCAAATGGGGAGTTTGACTGGTGTGGTACACTAATCAAATAGTAACCTGGATTTCCTGAGGCAAACTCTGGGCACAGAAACCTCCCTGGAGGACAGAAACCTCCTGTGTAGCAGAAGGGCAAAAGTTGGCTTGATTTTGATTTTCAGTATGAATACAGACCGTGAAAGCGGAACCTCACGATCCTTCTGACTTTTTGGGTTTTAAGCAGGAGGTGTCAGGTCAGAAAAGTTACCAGTGCCAGACACAAAAGGTAAGTGCAAAAAACAAGGTGTTTAATGGTCCGGTGTCAGTGATAAATACCATAGATACAAGGATCTCGAAGGTGGCAAAAACCAAAAGGAAGTAAAGACAGACAAAGTGGTAAAGCTAATAACCAAAAATCCCATTGTCAAGGGTGACAGTGAGATTGTGAAACAAAACTCTTCAAGGTGGCAAAATCCAAAATGAAGAAAAAGACAGACAATGTTAGAAAACCACTAAAGAAAAACCAACTATCAAAAGTAACTGTGAGATTGTGAAATTTACAGCTGGATGATCACAGATGGACAACAGGTGAAACGGGGAGCATGAACTGAATTAGAGACAATCTACGGGCAAAGAACATAAACCAAGGTGTGACTTAAATGCAAACTAGCCAATTGCAAACAGGTGTGCCAATGCAACCAGGTCTCACGGCAAGTCGTGCTTCAGCAGCACAGAATATACATTAATCTCTTGGTTTGTGATATTGTGATGAAAAGTGCCTCATTTTCATCACGGCAGCACAAATTCATTCTCATTCATTCTGTGATGAAAAGTGATATAAGTGAAGCGGGGGGGGGGGGTCAGGGGTGGTTATGGTTAGGGTGGGGGGGAGGAGTAAAATTAGGTTATAGTTAAGGTTAGGGTTGGGGGTGGGATGAGGGTTAGGAATAATGAGATAAAAAAAAAGCTCCGTCATGAAAATGTGACTCATTTTGTCACTGGAGCACAAAAAAACAAACAAAAAAACAAAAACGTGAGACTGGGCTGGATAATGACAAATGGAACCAAGGGGGCATGTGGGAAAGTCAAAAAGTGTACAAAGATGAAGAACAAACTGACCATCTGAGTGGAAACATAAACCCCAATGAAACAACATCAAACTAACAGAGTGACACAGAGGTGAACAACAGAACTACAATAAAAGCTAAGCGAAAATAAAAGACATAATGTTGTGGGCGACCTGTCCCTGCTGCTGGCTTCTGTCTCTCTCTCTCCTCTGCACAGGTGGTGCGCCTCAAGCTGACTGACACACCTGCCACTCATCCTTATGCGTAGCCAAGGGTGGGCCTGGATGGGCCTGGGCCCGCCCACTTGTCAGCCAGGCCCGCCCCATCCAATGAGAAGGCTGAGTCGACACTGGACAGTCACCTGTTGTTGCCTTATTGTATTCCTATGATATGGTATTGCATTAGCACTGAGCGACAATAAATACATTTTGTCAAAAAAATCTGGTTCATCTTCTGTAATTTTTATTAATTCATTTTCAGAGTACAGTGGTCCCCCGCTATAACGCGGTTCACCTTTCGTGGCCTCGCAGTTTCGCAGATTTTTTTAGAGTAATTTTGCATGCCTTTTTTTTAATGGCGCATTGTGTTCTGTGTCCTTATCAGGCAGGCCGGTCGCGGCACCAGTCGGCATCACTGCAATTGCTCTCACTGCCTCCGATGCGCTTTCTGCGGGCTCGGTAAACGCCACAGTGGGCCAATCACACCGCCCTCCTGTCTGCTGTGCGGAATTGCGCCAAATCTGGCAACCGGTCCAGAGACTACGCTTGCTGTTTTGATCCGGATGTTGATCGCAGCCGCAGAGCTCCGTGGCCACCGAGAGAGGACTTGGATTCTTTGCGGGTCCCGCATCCGTACCTCCGGAGTCAGTGAGCGAAGGGAGAGCTGCGCATTGTGTTCTACGTGTGTCTGTTTATAATCTGCTCGCACAGAAGAAAAAAGAGAGTGTTTACACAAGAGAGAAAAGTGAGAAAATATTAATGCCTGTTTGAGAAAAGTGTATAAAGTGTGTAGTGAGGGGTTTTACAGCCTTAAAACATCTATAATAATTGCAAAAAATAGCACTGACTACTTCGCGGATTTCGCTTATCGCAGGTTATTTCTGAACGTAACTCCCGCAATAAATGAGGGAGCACATTTTTCCTCAAATAAATAGTCTTCTGCGGGCCCTCATCACAATGCCAATAACAACATGCACCGTCGAACGGCTGTTTTCTACTGTTAATCGGATAAAAACGTCCATCAGAACATCCATGTTGACTCACAGACTGAATGCACTCTCTGTGCTTTCCCTTGAAAGAGAACTGACCAAATCGTTGGACTATGATGACGTCATGAGAGTTCAACAAAAAACCCGTCGTCTCCTGCTGTAGCATTAAAAGGATTCACCAAATGTAATTGTGAGACCATTAATTACTTTTTTCTTCTAAATAGGCCTAATTGTTAATATTATATTGCAACTGCCACGAATCATGTTGGTGTCCGTTCTGTTTTTTAATTTGGCCGCCGAGCCAACCTGTTTTCATGTTGCGGATATATTTTGAATTTTTATTTTAAAGGACTTTACATGACTAAGCGTTGCGTTGCTGCTTTGCATTGTCCATGGGGTGCTTGTGTCTGACACTTTGCATCTGTGAAACTGTGCACACAGCGTCTGTGCAGTTGGCTGAGATGTGTTCATCATTAAACTTGGAATTCATTTTTGAAACAATGCCTTATTTAAATACCTATTGACGTTTTGGGTTTAGGCCGAGCCAAGTAGGCTACCAGACTTGCACTGAATGTGTGTGTGTGTGTGTGTGTGTGTGTGTGGCGCTGCACTGCAACTTGCATTATCCATGAAGAGTACTTGTGTCTGATGTGTCGCGTCTGTGTGCTCACTTTGCCAGTGCTGCAGGCTAAGTGATAACGTTGCTTGCGATGTCCAAATGAGGCACACTTTTTCAAACGGTGTATTATAATACCTACACCTTACCTACAACCCCAAAGGTTGGGCCCGTCTGATTTTTTCTGGGCCCACCCGTTTTATGATTTCTGCCTACGCCCCTGCACTCATCTCATCAGTCTCTGCATTTAAACCCAGGCTCTTCACATCATCTTTGCCAGAAACTCAGTGAACCTCACACGGTAACCTGGCCTCTCTATCTACTCAGAGTTTGTGCGTTCCTACCGAGCTATTTTTCTGAGCTTCCACACTCTGTAGTTTGTGCACTGCAATTTTTCGTGCAGCTTTTTCTGGGCTTCCAAGCTCAGTGTCTTTTTGTCTGTCATTGCAGCTGTCAGCATGTTCAGAGTGTTTCTGGATTCAGCAAAGAGACTATCTGCACTTCACATGCATCCTAGGCCTGACACTGAACTTGGCTCGGCATTCTGGAACTGTTACTGGGTTTGTGTGCTCTGCATACCACTCACCTGTTTGTCCTCGTCAGATTGCATGTCATAAGCTTGCAGGCGGCCACCTGGCTCCTGGAATCTCGTCATCCATTCCTCGCTCTGGTTCCAACTCCGGTTTGACTGTGGTTCCCTGGTTCCACCGCTGTGCAGGCCCTGTCTACACTCTCCAGGCCACTGACACACCCAAGCCCCTCCACGCGCTGCACTTTTCTTTGTCAATAAATCCATTTCCTGGTTCCATCTACTCTCGTTTCTGCTCCCAGCATTTGGGTTCTCCGTTCCACTCCGGTCCTAACCGTAACACGTGAATCATAAAGAAGAAACACAAATAAACGTGCAAGGGTGGACCCTCTTAGCGAACAGTTGTCAAGACGTTGTGCTCTGCTGCCAGGTGTCTCTGTGACAACTGACTGCAGTGGTGGACCAGGACCAAACAGTAAAACATAGTAATAATCCTGAAACATAAACGATAAAAAATAACCCAGGATGACTAAGATGACATAATTGAGAACACACACTGGGGTGAAAATAACACCAAGTCGCAAGGGACGGGGCACCTCTGACCGGGAAGACGAAATGGTTGACATGCAAAACTGACAGGGGAAGCCATGGCAACCATACATGGCAAGGGAACAGGAGATGAGACAGGTATAACTCTCACCGCACACTCTCAGACACACTAAACCAGCACACCCACACCTACATGCACACCACACACACACACACACACGCATGACATCTACACACATACGCACACCATGGGAGAGACCGGCATGCAACCCATGCACATGCATTCACATCTCCTCTCATACACACACACAACCAAGGCAGGTGAACAAAGACATAGAAGAACACTGGGACAACTCAAAATACCCTGACATGCCCCAAACCCCACCAAGTCTGATAATAAAATAAAATTTTCTTTTAAACTATTTTCTTTTAAACTTTTGTTTTAAACCAAATTCAACTGTGTCAGATTTTAATAGTCCTTTTACAATCAAATATGGTTTGGCACTGTGATGTACTGCGTCCTGTCCAGGGTGTACTCCACCTCATGCCCTATGACTGATGAGATAGGCTCCAGCTCCTTAAAAGGAATACGTGGGTAGAGGAAATGGATGGATGGGTTCAAATGTGTTTGGGATTTCATGTAAAACATCTTCATAGTGCGTGCACGAATGAAGCCTGTCAACAAACTATGGTTCTGTGTGCTCTGAGACATGCCCACTAGTCCGGGCCAATCCTATGGATAATGAGTGTGAACAGCAGCAGCTGTTTTGTTTTTCCTAAGACATCTACTAATATTACTACCTTGATGAATATCTGTGTTGTTTGACCCCTATAAAGTGTTGTGAAACAGCATGTGTTTGATCACGTCCAGGGTAAAGACGACATCCCGCTTAAGGATCTGACTCACTGGATAAGATCTGATTTTCTTTGGGATGTTGTCCCATTTTAAATATATGTGTGTGTGTGTGTGTGTGTGTGTGTGTGTGTGTGTGTGCATGCTACATGTGTGGGCCTGCATGTGCATGATGCTGTCCTCACCTGTACTGGGCGGGTGTGTCTGTGGTCCCCTGGTGTGGCGGTCCTGGTAACAAGGCTAATTGGATGCGGAGGGAGGGGAAGCTGATGCATCAGCTGCACCTGATCCTGCTGCCTGATTAAGCTGTGTAAAATATGCTGCTGACACAACAGCTGACCAGCTCCCAGGGGGGGCGTGTCCACATACACACCTGTGCTGGTGTCCATGACAGCAGAACCCCCTGCTGTCCCCCAGGGAAGGTTTTCTCCATCACACACCTGCTATCTGCTGCTCCCGTGCCTCAAAGGTGAAACCTCACAACAGAAAAACAGTTTAAACAACTGCCAGTGTGATCGTGCGCATAGGTGTGTGTGTTTTTCCAGCAATGGCCGTTGAGTGTGGGAGGATGGAAAAACCTCTCTGGACATATTTGATTTATAAAGGCAGTGGATTAGTGCAGGTCTTTAAAGGTTGCCCACGTGCCCACGTGCACAGGTCTGAGGTGTTGTGAGTCACAGACATGAATCACATTTTGTTGTATTTGTGGATCTGATGTTGCATTTCTCTGGAAGTAAGAAGTGAGAGACTGTCTGCAGAATTTTCCTCATCGTCGATCCTTGGAGGGTGGGTGGGGGGTTGGGGGGGTTGTTCCAGGGAAACAGGCTGCCATATGTTGCGGACAGTATAAAAAACCACTCAAACATTGTGATTTTAGGCAAAATGTAATTAAAAAAATATACCGATTAAATCAGTTGCTTTTGTTTGCTGCAATATTTGTAATTACAGACCTGAATTGTTCTAAAAATGAACTAATCAGACTGAATAATGAGGAAAACGAGATTCTTTGCTTTATTGAATACCCTACAACGGTCATCCATTATGGGGTGTTGCAGAGACTTTGCATCCGTCCATCTATCCGTCTGTCTGTGCTCAACATAAGTCCAGTCCTGTTACTGCCAGAGTCTTCAAATTCTCAGGGAACATTCTTGGGACACAGACCTTGAACAAGTTCAAAGATCACTAACCTGGGCGTATTTTAAGAGGTTAAAAAGTCACATTCTGTTCCTGTTTTCCTGTTCCTGTTTGCATGGCGACGCCCCTTGTCTTGTTTTTGGCTAAATGTAAAAAACGTTATCATATATTATGTAAAAGCTAGTGAGAAATAACCACTTTTAAAACTGGAAATGCTGTATTGTAACCCGATAACACCTGTGGAGTGATTTACAAGACAGGATCTTAATAATGAATATAAATAACAATAAATGTATAGTTAATTTTATATGATACCAATTAAACAACTGCAAATTATAAAGAACACAATGCTCATATGGCTGAGGATATTTTAGCATTGCATTATTTTTTTGAGTTGTTGTACTCTTTGAAACTAGAGAGGTGCTCGTTAGAGTGCATGCTTCTACCAAGACTCAAAGGCTGAAAAATTAAAAGTAGATTTAAAATCAGCATAAGGATGTGTTCCAGACTATAGTCCTGACCATGATTTTCACTAGGCCAAAAAGAAGAAGAAGAAAAAAAAATCTGGTCTGATTTGGTGAGAAAGAATCAGCGTGACTCAAAAAGGGAGCGAGGACTCTGGACATTGTGTTAAAGTGGTTTCAGTTGCAGATAAACAGTGTCATGTGTCACACAGTGGAATTCATAATGTAAACTGTCTGTGGGCGCGATGACAAAAAGCAACGAGGAAAATCAGAGACTATCAGAATGTGGCACTGCGTCAGGAACGACATCCCAATACTTTCCTTAAACGTTTATTATATATTTATTATATATGGTTTGATGTGAATGTAGCAGCATTATGAGAGATTCTGAGCAAAGTTTAATCTGACTGCAGTGAGAGTCAAGATGCAAGTTACTGCCAGGGGGATTGTTGGTGCCGCATGCCTTTTTCTTCTTCTTTTATTCATTTATTTTTTCCATTACTTTTGCAATAATGTTACTTCAAATTAAGACAAAGGCCCAGTGTCTGTATAGTGTTGTTTTTTTTTTTTTTTGGTGGAAAAGCCCTGAGAGAGCATGCACAAATGCTGCTTTCCAGCAGATTCAGCAATTTTTATGGAAGGAAAAATAAAAGCCTGTGAGAGGGATTTCTTTTATGAGAACAGAAAACAGCAAATGACAAGTTTATAATGCACAATGATAAAAGGTACTTACCCTCAGCAAGAACTAAGACGTCTGTCCAATCTGCTGTCATTATTTGGTCTCTATTGTAATGGATTTTGAGTGACAAATTAATAAAAATTTCCTGAAAATGTGCTGCAGTGATGTCACAGCGTATTTCTGAAAAAGATTTTAAACTTAAAAATGCTTGAAAGGGGGCACAACACAAGCAGTTCACTCTTACAAAACATGTTGGATGTGCAGGTTTGTTTTTCTGGAGGTGGAAGCATGCAGCCACATACAGTGGCCTCCAAAATTATTGGAACACTTGGTATTTCATACATTTTAATTTGTTTATGCCATTTCAAAAATTCTTGAAAGGGTAGTTGTAAAACAGCTAACTGATCATCTGCAGAGGAATGGTCTATTTGAAGAGTTTCAGTCAGGTTTTAGAATTCATCATAGTACAGAAACAGCATTAGTGAAGGTTACAAATGATCTTCTTATGGCCTCGGACAGTGGACTCATCTCTGTGCTTGTTCTGTTAGACCTCAGTGCTGCTTTTGATACTGTTGACCATAAAATTTTATTACAGAGATTAGAGCATGCCATAGGTATTAAAGGCACTGTGCTGCGGTGGTTTGAATCATATTTGTCTAATAGATTACAATTTGTTCATGTAAATGGGGAATCTTCTTCACAGACTAAAGTTAATTATGGAGTTCCAGAAGGTTCTGTGCTAGGACCAATTTTATTCACTTTATACATGCTTCCCTTAGGTAGTATTATTAGACGGTATTGCTTAAATTTTCATTGTTACGCAGATGATACCCAGCTTTATCTATCCATGGACTGGACTATTGTAATTCATTATTATCAGGTTGTCCTAAAAGTTCCCTAAAAAGTCTTCAGTTAATTCAAAATGCTGCAGCTAGAGTACTGATGGGGACTAGAAGGAGACAGCATATCTCACCCATATTGGCCTCTCTTCATTGGCTTCCTGTTAATTCTAGAATAGAATTTAAAATTCTTCTTCTTACTTATAAGGTTTTGAATAATCAGGTCCCATCTTATCTTAGGGACCTCGTAGTACCATATCACCCCAATAGAGCGCTTCGCTCTCAGACTGCAGGCTTACTTGTAGTTCCTAGGGTTTGTAAGAGTAGAATGGGAGGCAGAGCCTTCAGCTTTCAGGCTCCTCTCCTGTGGAACCAGCTCCCAATTCAGATCAGGGAGACAGACACCCTCTCTACTTTTAAGATTAGGCTTAAAACTTTCCTTTTTGCTAAAGCTTATAGTTAGGGCTGGATCAGGTGACCCTGAACCATCCCTTAGTTATGCTGCTATAGACGTAGACTGCTGGGGGGTTCCCATGATGCACTGTTTCTTTCTCTTTTTGCTCTGTATGCACCACTCTGCATTTAATCATTAGTGATCGATCTCTGCTCCCCTCCACAGCATGTCTTTTTCCTGGTTCTCTCCCTCAGCCCCAACCAGTCCAGCAGAAGACTGCCCCTCCCTGAGCCTGGTTCTGCTGGAGGTTCTTCCTGTTAAAAGGGAGTTTTTCCTTCCACTGTAGCCAAGTGCTTGCTCACAGGGGGTCATTTTGACCGTTGGGGTTTTACATAATTATTGTATGGCCTTGCCTTACAATATAAAGCGCCTTGGGGCAACTGTTTGTTGTGATTTGGCGCTATATAAAAAAATTGATTGATTGATTGATTGATTGATTGATTTCAAATGCAAAAAATACACATTTTCTTCACCAAAACATCAAATCTAGGCTTGCATCTCAGATGTATCTTCTGGCAAAGTGTAGCTGAATTTTCAGGTCTTCTTTTTAGAAAATCCTCCTCTGTACCACTTCATCGTGAAGTTGTATAATTGGAGATATAAAATGCAAAACATGTACTATGCACAATCTCTCAAATCACAGCCACAGAAACCTATACCTTCTTCTGGGTTGTCTGGGTGTCTTGGTGGCTTTCCTCAACCTTCTCCTTCTTCCAGACTCACTGGGATTTCAGAACTGTCTGCTCCACACAGATTTACCACAGAGTGCCATACTGTTTGTATTTCTTCATAACTGATGTAAATAAAGTTCAAGACATATTCAGTGACTTGGAAATGTTCATGTATCCGTCCCCTGACTTGTCTGAAGAAAACTGGCCATAAAACTGGTTATTTACAGGTATTACACCAAAGAGGCCCATTGCTTATGCAACACATCATCTTGGCTTTTATATTTTTAATTAATTTATATCAGGTTGTAGAGATTCGGTTTGACTTTGAGTTTAAGGAAGATAATTTTAGAAAGTTTTATATTGAGAAGCCTGATTTGTTTTTTATATTTTAAATGGCATAAATAAATTAAAAAGTGTGAAATACCAAGGGGCTGAATACTTTTGCAAGCCACTGTAGATCCACTTCAAGATTTGGCCCAAGTTTTACATCAGACGCTCTTCCTGATGCAACTCCAGTTTTACTTGGAGAAACACACACAGTTCCGCAGTCCACTGAGCTGTAAAAAAAAAAAAAAAAAGAAGAAAAAAAGTTCCAGCCATGACTGGATGAACCTGTGAGGAACTGGCATCCTGTCTACACTGAAAAAAGAGAATAGTTGAACCAACTTTAAAAAAAAAGCATTACACTCTAAGAAATAAAATGTTAAATTTAATTGATAAAGTTAAGTTTTTCCACATAACTTTGTCAATTAAGTGCAACACAATATTGGGATTTAAGTAATAATGTTTCATTTGATTTAATTAATGTCAATGACAATGTTGTTTTGCACTTAATTAATGTTATGTGGAAAAATTTACCTTAACTTTATCAATTAAATTCATTTTATGCCTAAGAGTGTATGTTTTCTTTCTAAGAGTGTACAATTGGTAAAAATTGAATGAATTAAGTTGTTTGAACTTAAGTTTGTAAGTTAGATCAACTATAGACCAACTCTAACTTACAAATTTAAGTTCAAGCAACTTAATTCATTCAGGATTTGTGAATTTGTGAAAGGTGGTTCTTCTTTCAGTGTAGGGGGAGCCATTTCACAACATGGAAACCGGAGGTGAGCACAACTCACTTTTCCATCCATCCATCCATCCATCCATCCATCCATCCATCCATCCATCCATCCATCCATCCATCCATCCATCCATCCATCCATCCATCCATCCATCCATCCATCCATCCATCCATCCATCCATCCATCCATCCATCCATTTTCTGTTCCCACTTACTCCAATTAAGAGTCACAGGTGGGGCTGGATTCTATTCCAGCAGTCATAGGGTGTAAGGCAGGGTACACCCTGGACAGGATGCCAGGATGTCACAGGGCACTTATTTTTCTTATATCACAATCATTTCAATGCAAAAAAACAACAACAAAAAAAAAACAACAACAACAACAAACAAACAAACCAAGTACTATTCCTTATGTTGAACTTCTGATTGGCCAAAATTTGAAATTCATATTTTAAACATAATTAAATGTGGACATACTGTAGAACCACCTGATTCCCAGCTAAGGATTTCTTTCACTGAAATTTGTTGATATTTTTGAGATACCTTGCTAACGTACAGAGATTTCCTGGATGTGTCTTGTTGTCCAGATCCACTTCAAACCATAGATTACACATTTACACTTTTTGAGAATCCTGCTAACAGGTAAGCGGGTGCACGAGCTCTGTGCCCGAGTAAACAATGATCACATCGTCAGTAAAACGTGTTTCTGAAAGCATTGTGAGAAAGCTCTCCACTGAAGCTTGAGATGTTTGCAGATTATTCTGATCTTAGTTCCAGCCCTCCCCCAGTGGAGGTATTTGAGGCAGACATACACACGACTCCAATAACTTCCCTCCCCCGGCAGCATGCCGTGGGAGCTGGTCAGCAGCATCAGTCGATTGATCGAGCACAGACGAGGAGGAGGAGAAGGAGGAAGGAGCCGCAGGCCATGTGCAGCAGAGGAGGTGAAGACCTCTCGGAAATCAGTGCACCACGAGTATTTCAGCGGCATGTGAGCACAACACGTGCTCAGACAGCCGCCGCAGTGCTCCGGAGCCGGCCCCGCCTTACAGCCAGTGTGAGAACGTCACCGGCGGCAGAAGGAGTCCACAGGTCACAGAGCAAAAACCACAACAGAATTCCAACCCATTTTTCTTATTAGACCATAAACATCTCCAACAACTCTCACAGGATGGAAGATGCTTAAATCTTTAATACATATACTGTTTAAAAAGAATTTATTAGAGATGACAAATGACAGCAGATAACAGAACACTTGATAAAGAGACAGTGAACGCCGCACCGGTGAACACCACATTTATTTATTTTACTGTAACGTTATAATGTTCATATTAAAGTTGAAAGTAGCTTCAAGCTGGTGTAAAGATTTTGATTTGTAATGAATACGATCACACTGAAATGTTTCACTGTCAAAGTGGATTGAAAAAGTTTACTTCATCAAAATCCAGAAAACACATCTAACATTAATTTGAACAAATATGAAGGAATATAAGGAAAATATAAAATATGTATCTGTAGATACATTTTGCTGATATTTTGCATGGCTTCAAAGGCATAAAGAATACAAATAAAATGGTTTAAAATGGAATAAATATTAATTTGAATTGTGTTGTAGATATAACAATTAAAACTGTTGAGTATTTTCAGCATGAAAATATGAGGTTTTCACATGTTCACATTTTAGTAAGTTTAACTTAAACGGTTGGCACAAAACTGTTCACGGTTTAAAAACAGTTGGACATAAAGTGCCAATGGTTTTAACATAATCAGCTCTATTGTAATACTGGAACTGCACCATGTAATTTATTTTGATTTAAATTAATTCAGTAATTGTTTTGTCATATATATATATATATATATATATATATATATATATATATATATATATATATATATATAATTATTATATATATATTATTAGATGGAACCAAAATTAAAGCACAACACATTAATATTTTCATAATTCTGTATTTATATAGAATAGTCAACTCATTTTCATTTGATTTACCAGAGATGTGCACTTTAAGTTTTTAAAATTGATAAGTGGAATTTTTTTTTTGACTGAAGGTGGATTTTGTCAATAGAAGAAATTGATTGGATCTGATTTTTAAATTCAGATCCAAATTCAAGACAAATGGTTTTGTTCTCAAACTGAACATGCTCAACATTCTGTGAAAATCTGTTCATTCGCATCTGAGTCATCCTTCAGAAACAGCTAAGTCAGCGGAAAAGGTGAGCGGTCACAAAAAGCCAAACATATCTCTTCTGATAAAACACACAAATTACAGTTAAATAACTTGATATTTCAAGTGGACAGGGAAAGAAAAAAAAAAAATCCACCAAAATCCACAAACAGCTGATTTTGCAGGAATATTAATTCTATATGACATCACAGTGTGTTTCACTGATGCAGTTTCATCTGCAAGTCACTTTTAGAAAAGATTCTGTGTGTTTTAATGAAAATGTAGGAAAGACTCGGCTGTTGCGCCGTCATTTCTATACATACAACAAACAGTCTGGCTGCTAACAAAGGCTCCATTCTGTGTTTAATTAGTCTATTTATAGACTTGGTGCGGGGAGGGGTGGGGGGGGGGGTCGCAGAGGCCCTGCAGTACCAGAAGAGGCCTCTGGATGCCAGTGTGGTTTAAAGAACGAGGAGCAGCCCAGGCGGTGATGAAAGCGATGGACAAGCCGAGTGCACATGAGGAGGAGCTGATGCTCAGAACTAAAAAGTATCTGGAACTCTTTCTTCATCTCTCTCGCTCTTCTGCAGGCTCTGGCTGCACCTTCTCGCTCCTCCTCATTCTGCAGTTTGCACGTGGAATTGCACCTCTGTTTGTGGTGCTTGCCTGCTTTCCGGTGTGTGATAGACTCTGGCGTGGCAGCAGTATGGCTGCCTAATTAATGCTCCAGAGCCGACGAGGTACGTGTGTTTGCACTTCCATGTGTGACTGCACATGCGTGCATGTGTGTGTGTGTGTGTGTGTGTCTGCACCCTTGGGGGTGTGAAGCAGACTGCCGGGCTGGTGCAGGAACAGAGCCGGGATCATGGAGGCAGCACTGCAGGCATCTGCCCCCAGGAAGCAGCACAAGCCCTGCACAGCTGGCACCGAGGCCTTCACCACGCAGGAAATGGCACACCTCCCTAACTCCCCCCCCCCCCCCCCCCCCCACACACACACACATACACACACACACGCACTCCAGTATGTTCATCAAACGAGCTAAGAGGAAAAAAATAACGGGGGGAAGAAACAAACTGCGTGTGTGCTTGATTAGGAGGAGCTCGGTTTGCCGCGTGACTGTTATGTGCGTCAGATTGTTTGTGAATATTCAGCGAGACGGATTACACCACACACGTGCCTTATCTGAGGAACTGCCGTATTTTCAATCTTGTGAGATTAATTCAATCCATTTATCAAAGTGCGCAGCTGAAAAAAAAGAAGAGGAACTGTTGAAGAATTCCGTTCCTCATATTTACATACGAAGCTCTTCGGGGAATTCAAAGATGGACAATTTGACAATTAGAGCGTTCGCGGTCTTCCGTTCCCTCAGACTCCCTGAAGAATACAGCATGTATGACATAAATGCATCTCTCCTCCGCTCCCTGGATTTCATGTAAATGTAGTTTGATTTATTGTTGCGAGCAGTTGTTTGTGTGTGTGTGTGTGTGTGTGCGTGTGCGCTGCAGCGTGTGCAGGTGCCAGGTTTAGAATACATATCTGTGAGTTCTTCAGGGCGGCATGTCCATCATCGTCTGCAGCTGATAGACAACCAGCTGACAGAGCGACAGGCCCTCACCTTGGATTAGTTCCGTGCCGAGCAGGCTGCTCTGGGCCTGGCCGCCAGGGCACGCATGGCGCTAACAGGCCCGGGCCTCAGCCATCCTCTCTGCACCCACACACAGGCAGGACTGCGGGGTACAATTAGGCGGACAGGACGCCATACTGCAGCTCACCTGTCAGCTAGACTGGCGACGTGCGTGGGGTGCAAATTGACATGAATGCCACAACCGGGCCGACAGGAGATCCACAGCAGGGACAAATCTCCCTAACAAACCCCGGTGTCCTGTCAGTCAGCGCAGGGGCCACCTCGCGTTGACCGCCCGGACCACGCGATGGGCTCGGCGTGTTCCTCAGTGCTCCCTTGGCAGACACCGGCCACCGCGGGCCCTGTCACTGAGCTGAGATGACATGGTCACACGCAAACACAGCCAGCACCACCATCAGCCGCTCAGTCATTACCTTCCATCAGCCAACCAGAAAATAGACTGGTAGAATCTGTAGGAGAAAATGACCTAAAGGCCTGACCTGAAAATGGCACAAAAAGCTGAGAGATGGTGCTACTCGCTTCCAAAATAATAGTCTGTGTCAGCGCACCTGGCCACTAGCCACTGGCCATATCAATGCCTCCCAAACGAGACAGAGATGCACAAACTAGACACAGATCCTGCCTAAAATTGCCTCCACCGGCAGCACTGCATCTTGAAAGGAGGGAGGAGATTGAAAGTATTTTTGCTCAGCTTTGCAAACAAAGTTGATCATTAGAGACAGGAATAAAACTTCTCTGTGCTGTCTGCCGAAGAACACGCAGACAAACAAAAACTTCATTCCTGACAAAAAATTACGACAGGCACGGATCAGGAGCTCGGCTAATCCAGCGGCCTGACTGCAATGTGCCATTTGGAATGTTGTAAAGCTAATGCACCGCTAATTTTACTGACGTTTGGACTAATCCATTTAATTCTCTGTTGAGGGGGAAAGTGCTCACATGAGCGAGCGCTAACTTTAAATGCTGATGATTGAAAGAGGGACGGAGTTGTGGAAGCGGACGGATCCGCGCACACAGACGGTCAGTCGGCCCGTACGGGACATGGAGGACGCTGTGTGCCGGGCGGGCGGGCTGGGCCCATTTTACTTTTTCTCCATTTCTGTCTCTCTCCACATAGAATGGATGTTTTTGGGAAGGTAGTACTCAATTAAGCGCTCCAAATCCTTTAACACAAGTAATGGTTCTCTATACCGGGGACTATATGGAGCCAAATGCTGGGGCTGTATGCAGGGCTGGTCCCCCTGGCGAGGCGGGCTCATCCCAGCCCATTGTTCTCTATCAGTGGACAAGGCTGATTCCTGTAATTAGCTGTCAGCGCAGAGCCCTCAGCAGCTTAGTGCTGTCCGCTCAAATCAAACTAATGAAATGCAATCCGCTCAAATGTCCTGGATGCATATCTGTAACAGGCCTGCGCACACGAGAGGGGAGGCAGGGGGAGCCTGCGCCGCGGCAGGGAAACATCCCCCCTTTGCCAAACTTAGGATTCAAATCCACGCTCATTAATCCGTTAATTCAGCACATTTTTGACAGCCAATTAATGCGGATGAGGAGTGGGTGATCTGGGCAGGACAGGAGGTGCCTGAGTGCGGTAAGAGGACCAGGCGTGAAGGGGTAAAGTGCGGACCCCGGCGTCATTCAACCCTTTCGTTCTCCATTGCGGTCCTGGCAACCAACAACACAGTGTGCAAGAAATTCCTGAAATAAGAGTGGAGAAAAACATAAATGAGATATTTCAATAAACAAAATTAGTCCGCCGCACTGCGGACATGTTTTGTTTCTAAATTTCACAATTTAGCATTACACAAATGGCAAAATTGGTGAAAAAACAATAAACATGATATTTTTCTAACTTATGAACATTGTCTGTGTGCAGACAAATAATCTTCATATTCTGTGCACATCATACAAATAGTGTAAATAATGCCAAGTCAATAAAAGTCACCAAATCATGTAAAATCATTGAGGAAATCACAAAAAAAGTTGGAAAACGAAAGAATCACTGAAGAGTAAAGTATTAAACTGGCAAACACTCACAAACACATGATGTACAACAAATACATTGGTCATATCTAAAATAATTACTTTATTTTTTGGTGTATTAAGTTGCACCTGTTGAAAAAACGTCTCTTGAAGAGAGAGACAGAGAGAAAAAAACAACAAAAAGCAACATATACAAGTCCCACTGGAGTATGTCACACCATTTTTCTGTTATCAGCTCTTTAATTTAATTTGTTGTAGTGCGCATCTATTACTGGCATTCATTCTGTTATTATTGAGGGTTATTTTGTTTTGCGTGCTTTGATTCCTGAGAAAACCCGATCAAATAGTTATTATTATTATTATTATTATTATTATTATCAAATGTGTAATTTTTCAGAAAATAAGTTGCACCGGAGGAAGTCGCAGGACCTCCTAAACTAATAAAAAAACATGTGACTTATACTCCTTAAAATATGGTGAACAGTTTGATTTTCAATTTTTCTTCACTGCTCAAAATTGTAAATATTTAACTGCTGCTTTTTAAACTTTAAATATCGAACAAACATTAATATATTAGATGTGTTTTAAACAGACATTTTAAGCAGTGTGATGGAGACACCAGGTGTTAAATTTTTTAGTTTTTTTTGGTTAAAGCTTCAGTTTGTATTTTTATCAGCACTTGTTTCTTTAAAAAGCTGTGGAAAAGTTATACATTTTTATAATTCTAAAGTTATAGTAAAAAAAAACTACTACAATTATACTACTTTACTACTACTACTAATAATACTAATGAAAAATAATTTTCAAAGTTCCAGCGGTTCACTTGCACAGGGTGCCTCTTTTTTTGACAACCTCAGTCTCACTTTGTCAATTTGCTGCATTCATTATTCCGTCTTTTCACTCGTTCCATTTCACTTCTCCTGCATCCTCCTCTCTTTGCTGCTGTGCACGGCTGTGTGCACTGCAAAGCCTGAGGGCATTAAAAGCAGCCAGGGTTTTGCCGTGGTGTTGGTGGGCTCGCGGTCTCCACTGAGCCGTGATCAGATGGGTCTGGGCCGCTCGGGGACTCGGCCTCAGGCGCTCCACAACACCGCCAGCCCCGCCATGTGTGAACACTTGTTCTCTTCAATTAAAACACTCGTCTGAATATTCAAATCACATTGCTTAATGGCAGCTCTCATGCATGAAGTCAAGCAAGTGGTCCATCAGCATGAGCAGGAACGTGGATTGGTGGACAGTTTGACCCAGATGTACTGACAGAAGTCAGACCTGATCTCAGCTAATGCTTTTAAAAATCTTCAGCTTTTAAAAGCAGCCCTGAGATGTAGTACTAGTTCACAGGATCACATGAAGATTATAACACTGGCAGTTACTGAAACAAAGTTGCTGAACAAATATATATACAGGGTTGGGTAGGATTACTTTGAAATGTAATCCAAAAGTAATCAGATTACAAGTAATCCAAATGTATGTACATACATACATGTAATCCACATGTATTCTTTCAAAGTAATCCTACCCAACCTTGTATATATATATATATACATTTTTAACCGTTTCTTTTTTTTTATTCTTGTAAAACTGGTGTTGCAGACCAAACAGTCCTCCTGTAAAAATCTGTCCACCTCTTGCATCTGTGCATGCGTCATTTCGGACCACAGCAGCACGTGTGAGACAGAGTTCACCTAAAGCGATCAAATGGATTAATGGGGTTATTAACCGTCAGATGATGAAGGTAAAACCTCTTAAATCATTGTAAAGTCAGTTTTAAGCAGAAACAAGGCCGTTTTAAGCAGAAACTCTGCGAAATTCTGTGAGGCTTTGAAATGACCGACACGCAGTGAACGCATCAGCTAACAGCTCATTTAGCCGTGGTGCTCTGATCGCTTCATCTGTCTTTTATGATGAAATAATGCTGAATTTATGTGGAAATGATTGTTGTACAAAAGCTTTAGTTATCTGTCGCTGAGATAGATAATGACTGCAGTGCAGTCGGAAGCAGAAACGAGGTGTTAATCCATGACCCGCGGCTAATGACGCATGCACAGATGCAAAAGGCGGACCGATTTTTAGGGGGGACCGTTTGGTCAGCTACACTGGCTTTCCCATGTGTAGGAAATGTTGGCCTTTGGAGATCAGAAAACATACAGAAAAAAACAAATGAAATTCCGTGAGGCTTTGAAATGACCGACATGAAGTGAACGCATCAGCTAGCAGCTCGTTTAGCCGCGGTGCTCTGATCACTTCATCTGTCTTTTATGATGAAATAATGCTGAATTTATGTGGAAATAATTGTTGTACAAAAGCTTTAGTTATCTGTCGCTGAGATAGATAATGACTGGAGTGCAGTCTGAAGCAGAAACGAGGTGTTAATCCGTGAACCGCGGCTAATGACGCATGCGCAGATGCAAAAGGCGGACCGATTTTTAGGGGGGACCGTTCGGTCAGCGACACTGGCTTTCCCATGTGTAGGAAATGTTGGCCTTTGGAGATCAGAAAACATACAGAAAAAAACAAATGAAATTTGAGAGGAAGTGACACATCTTTAGAGATATTTAACTTCTAGTTCATTTTCAAGCAATGTGAATATTATAATACCATCATGTTGAAAGCGGTAGTTTTCTGACACAGCCCTCTTTACCTCTCAAACTAATGGTTGAATGTGTTCAATAAAACATTTCATCAAAGATGCAGGTTCTAATAAAATCTTCTGAGTCATTTTTAGAGGAGAAAATTGATGACTACAGTTGTTCATTTACAGTCAGTGTTTAATCAGCTTCACCTTCAAGTGACTGTGCACACTGGGTCACTGTCTTTTTATACTGTCACTATGGTTTCAAAGTGATCATGAGCTGGAATAAGACTTGTTCCACCTGCTATGGCTCACATGGCATTAATTCTGTAGCAGGTAGTTTTCATATTGTCACAGAAGCAGTTCACACAGACACAGAGAGCCAGTACACAAGGCGGACACACTTTTGGAGTGTGTCCACTGTCATATTCTTATTTATACAGCAAATCTCAGCAAAAACCAGAGAGAGACTGGCTTATGTCTCCACATTATTCATGACTGTGATATGGCAAAAGAAATATAATGGCATTAAAGACGTATTTTAAAAAAAATCACCTCATCCTGATAGTTTGGATCCATTTTTTTTAAAGTTGGCTGCAGATTGCATTGCTGAGCCTCCAAAGTGTATTTTTAATTTGAGCCTAAGCACAAACTCCCTAAAGCCCCCGTCACACATAGCAAGAATGTGCCGGAGCCATGCCGGACACTGCAAATACTGCCATAATCCGACATCATCGGGAGGAAAAGAGGCGTGGTCAGCTCTGTCAGAACGCAGACAGACTGCCTCGTCCACACCTGTCAGATCGCATCCAAAACGTATGTTGACGACACAAACTGATGTCAGATGGACATAAAAGGCGCTGCAGACTGCCCGATCTCCAAATTTCTGAATGGCAAACACAGACTGGAGCGGTGCATTCCTCCCTTTGCACAGGACCTGTACTGGACATCAAAGAACAACCAACGTATGGAAGGACTCATGCCATATGTGTCCATCGGTGCGGTCACCCACTCCCATTCAGTTACTCCTTCGCTCATCCTCTTTTCCCCAGGCTCACTGACCTCACGTGCATGTGTGTGTGTGTAAAAGTGCTGAGGAAATGACTGCTCAGTGTGTGTGTTTTCATAATATGGGGAGTAATATTTTCTGTACTGTAAAGTCTATTATGGATATAACAGCCTGTCCAGATTTGTAGCGCAGTGTACTGTGCCACAGATTGACCCGCAGTGGACACAGTGCTTTCGTTTTGTTTGCAATGTGTTCACATCGCCTGCACATGGATGGCTGCGTGCCACATACATATCAACGATCAACATTTCCTTTGCACGCCAGGGGAGTTGGGGGGGGGGGGGGCAGTGGAGGTGGATATTATAAGTGGATAAGTGGCATGTGCAGGTCATACTGCAGGCTTTGCCATGCCCGATCCATCTCGAGGTTCCCTCATATGCACTCAAATAGTTTTGAATCCTGTTTATGCTGCCTTCAGAATATGTAAATTGTGGTCAGATGGCATTCAGACCGCCGCTGGATAGATGTCCCATCTCAACCACGCCTGGAGACTTTTGAACATGTGCATCACACTTGGAGGCAAAACTAAAAGGAGGCAAACCTTCAAATGTGAATGATTACAGACCTATCTCAAAATTATGCATTTTGCCAAAAATATTTGATAAGATAGTCTTAGACTTTTTAGAATCAAACAATATTTTAAACCCTCTTCAGTCTGGTTTTAGGAAGCAACTGAGCACTGCTACTGCTATTTTAAAAGTTTTAAATGATGTGTTTGAGGCACTGGATTCTAAAAAGTTTTGTGTTGCAGTTTCTTGATCTTTCAAAGGCATTTGATACTGGGGATCAGTGTCTTGTTAGAAACTCTTTACAAAAATGGTATCTCCACACATGCTGTCTCTTAATTTGCTGGTTATTTGGCAAGTAGGACACAGTGAGTTCAGATGGCTGGTGTTAGTTCCACCTGCCTTGAGGTCACAAAAGGTCAGGGTTCAGTTTTAGGACCTATTTTGTTCACAATTTATATTACAGATCTGGGTGCAAACCTACCAAATGCCTTCTACCATCTTTATGCCGATGACACTGTAATCTATTGTTTCAGTTCAATTACACAGACATTTGAATTTTTGTAGTCCACTTTTGATGTAGTGCAGTGCCATCTGGACAAATTCATACTGGTCTTCAATGTTGAAAAATCCCAAATATTTTTTTTTCAAAGTCACTTGTTTCCTTGGAGAATATACCATTAATTAAAACTGTTTGAGGTCAAACTCTTGAGCAGATCTTGAGTAGTTACAAGTATTTGAGATTAATTATTGATTCTGAACTTTCTTTTAAAGTTCATCTTAAACACTTGATCTCCAAATTAAGAGTGAAGCTAGGCTTCTTTGATAGAAAGTCATGTTTTTCCTTCGGAGCTCAGAAGCTCCTGATAACTGCTACCTTCTTGCCTGTACTGGACTATGGTGATGTCATGTATATGTGCACTTCAACCAGTTGTCCACAGTCCTTGACCCCGGTGTACCATTGCACTCTGAGATTCATTACTGGTTGTAACTGCCTCACCCACCACTGTGAGTTGTATGCTAATGCTGGCATGCATTCTTTGTTAGGCGATATACACATTGGATGACTCAGGTTTACAGGGGTGTTATTGGGGTCCTATTTTGTCTGCAGGATGCGCAGCAGGTGCAACTACCACAGAATGCTTGGACTGTATTAGTGGGTATGACTTTAGCATCCACTCTGATAATATGAAGATCATTTCAGCCTTTGAGCTTGACCTCACATAAACATTCTTAAACGAATAAAAGCCATGAGACCTCTCCTGCAGCACTTACTGAGGTAAGTGACAGACTGTTTTGTCACACAGTTGATTTTTGCTGTGATGAAGTGAAAATTCTTTCACTGTTAAGGTTGGACCTTGTGATTTTTGTTAGTGTGTTTTTGTATGCAAGCACACAGGTTGTTTTAAACATGCATTATCAGCAGTCTTTATTTTCATTTCAATCCAAGTTTAAATTCAGGATCTCCTGTGAAAACTGACATCCTCCCCCCACCCCACATTTGATCCCATGGAAGAGTCACAGTGTGGGGAACAAAGCATTAAATTATGGTACAAATCAGAGTTATTTCAGTTTTGTTTTTGTCTATTAGTTTTATTTCCATGTTAAATTTCATGTTGATTAATTGTTGGGGTTTTATGATGCGCTATGGTGTACTCATGTACTTGTGGATTCACCAACTGAGCTTTCTGATGATTGCATTCTAACAATACCAGAAATAGACTGCACCGGACTTTAGACCATTTCTGGTGTCAGACGATATGACCACAGCTCAGGTTTAGACTAACATGCCCACATAAGCTCCAGTGGATTTCTGATTTCGAGGATGTGGGAGTTAGGTGTAAAAATGACAGCTGTGTCAGGTGGTAGACAGAGCACCCAGAGTAGACATGCTCTGGACGTGAGATGCCACTCATACTGCACTTAAGATGACAGGAAATGCAGAAAACCCACAGTGGAAACTTCAGAGTTTGGAAAAGTGTGCGTTCACTTTATCACATTGAGAAAGAATACGGATGCCTCTTTGCAGTTGTCTTTACAAGAATCATAAATATATTACAGCTGCTTCCTGTGTGTAATATGGCAAATGTCTCAGATGTATATATATCTAATTATAGTCTGGACTCAGTGACAATATTAGTTACTGTGGACCTCTTTTCAAAAACTGTAACATGAGCAACATCATTAATATGTAAAGAATGCAAATATCTCACATACATAAGTAAATGATTTGTTAATTCAAGACATTCAAAAACATGATTATTTAGGGTCTGCTCCTTTTTAGCCCCTCACCAAGGCAGAGTCTCTACATCTGATGCTGGTCCCCAGGTGCTGGACTGTGTGGGCCCTCTGCTCCTAGTGGTTGGATTGTGTGTATTTGTATTAGGATCGGTTAAAGGCAGAGGATACATTTCATTGTATGTATTCATCCATGTAGAGTGACAATAAAGGTCCATCTTCTAATTAAATAAGATAAGGTAAGACTTTATTGATCTCACAGTGGAGAAATTCACATGTTACGTCAGCTCTTAAAAAACACACAAGATGGGTGTGAGTAGAGGAAAATGTAAAATACGAGTATATAGCATTTGTTATAATATGTTTATGTCATGGACATAAATGAGTGAAGCTCTTCAGCATCTCACCATGTCACTTAGGTCCTTCAGACTTTTTTCAGTAAATGCTTCTGGGGAGCATTAGCATGGCTAAAACCCTTCAGTTCCTGAGGGGTGTCACCCCCCACACTTCCCAACGACAGCCCTCTTGCCCCCCCTGCCATTTTATGCATTTTTCTTCATTTGCCACTCACATGTCTGGAATGTCCTCACCATCTCATTTAGGTCCTTCAGACTTTATTTTCAGTAAATGCTTCTGGGCAGCATTAGCATGGCTAAAAATCTTCTTGCAATTTACACACTGAACAGCCATTGACTCTCCTCATGTGCTGTCAAGGAGATAGCGGCCTCTCACTTTAGCATTCCCGGATTCAATGTCGACTCAACATTTAGCATTAACTGTTTCAGTGTTGACTGTGCACTGAATTCCCACAAGATCTCCTCTATTCTTGCAAGATCTCCTCTTTCTCTTTGTGGCAGCTGTTGGCAACTCTGGTCCTTGACATAAGAGCTGCAGAACATGCACTGTGTTTTGACGGACATGTGCGTGCTTGCTGTCCTCACATCGAAATACATAAAAACATATATAGCTTCTTATATATTGTTCAAATTTAGCCAGAAGTCAATTCCTTTTCAATACTCTGCATTTATGAATATGGAATTTACCAAACAATATAAAATCTTTCCCACAACTTTATTTTTCCTACAGCATCTGTGATGACATCATGCTATGCAAATAATATGCAAATTAGACAATGACATCATTTAGCGGCTTCTGGCGACTTTTAGGACAGCCGATAGCTAATTTTTTTTACGAGAGTGGCTATACGCCCAACCGATGGATCAATAAAATAAATACGCAACCATATACGCCCAACCACAATCGACCAATGAGCGTGCTTGTAAGCTCACTTCCGGTTTCAACGCGGGAGGGAAAAAAGGCGGATATTTTCTCGCCGGCTGCGGGAGGGTTTGCAGCCCATGAAGGAGCTGTGATCTAAAGCGGTTCTGTTTGGCTCATCACACCCAGGGAATGGTGTCAAACTAACACCATCTTACAGCCAACAAGTAGCATTTTGTTCAAAAACTGTTTCGTCATTGTTAACAGGCTTCCATTCAAAATGCTTATGAAGTTTGTCTGTTTTCATCCATTGCGGTGTTTTCGCAGTTATTAAAGACGACGCCATTAAATGTGTCAAACATACGCCACAATAGAGCCTTAAAAAGTGGTGTAAAAACGTAGTTTAGATGCACAAAACATGTCAAATACACGAGCCCAATTGGGTGAATAAGGTAAGATTATATTTATTTGCCCAACGGTTGGGCGTATAGCCTTTGCCTTTTCTTACTGAGGAGTTGGCAGCACTGAGCCCAGGTACTGTGCTGGTTGGATGTGTAGCGTCTTCTACAAGTGAGGAAAAAGGATGAAAATCCAGACAATAATTCTTATGTCCCACATGGTGCAAGACATTGTGTGACAGACAGAGAAATTAATCTGATGAGCTGCCACATGTCTAACAGTGCTGCATCCCATTTCCTCAATTTGCCACAGGTATGCTAACAACCGTTGACATGCTAACCTCATCGCTTATTTGATGAATGCTTTGGTTATGTTCAACAAGCTAACACTATGGGTTTCACGTTAGGATGTTTTTAGTCTTTTATTTCAAACATTATTTCTGTGTTGTGAGATTTTTGCACGATTGCTTACGTGACACATAGTGTCCATCCTAGACTCAAAATTTAAATGTTACTGTTGTTACGAAACAGGGACATCAGACATAAAAGGGTCAACTATGCTAATTAATCTGTGTATGGTGTCCTCCAAAAGTATTGGGACATTTGGTATTTCACATATTTTAATTTGTTTATGTCATTTCAAATAAAGAAAATACAAAAAATTAAAATTTCTAAAATTATCTTCCTTAAACTGAAAGCAGATTGCTGCAACTTGATATAAGTTAATGAAAAATAAAAAAAGTCAAGATGATGGGTTGCATAAGTAATGGAATGCTTTGTAATACCTGTAATTAATCAGTTTTATTGCCAGTTTTCTTCACACAACTCAGGGAATGGATTCATGAACATTTCCAAATCACTGTATATGTCTTGGACTTTATTTATATCAATTATGAAAGATTACAAACAGTATGGCACTCTATGGTAAATTTCCATGGAGTCGACAGTTCTCAAAAACTGAGGGACTGTGCAAGAAGGAGGAAAGCCAGCAAGACACCCAGACAATCCAGAAGAAGTTATAAGCTTAATGTGACTGTGATTGGAGAAATTGTGCATAGTGCATGTTTTGTGGTATGGAGAAGGATTTCCTTAAAAAGAAGACCTGAAAGTTCAGTTACAATTTGCCAGAAGGTACATCTGAGATGCAAGCCTAGGTTTGATGTTTTGGTGAATGAAAATTCTCCTCTATGAAACATGCAAAATAAATAAATAAAAATAAACTTTTTTTTGTATTTGAAATCAATCAATCAATCAATCAATTTTTTTATATAGCGCCAAATGACAACAAACAGTTGCCCCAAGGCGCTTTATATTGTAAGGCAAGGCCATACAATAATTATGTAAAACCCCAACGGTCAAAACGACCCCCTGTGAGCAAGCACTTGGCTACAGTGGGAAGGAAAAACTCCCTTTTAACAGGAAGAAATGGCATAAACCAACTAAATGTGTGAAACCTTTGGAGAGCACTGTACGAGGTCTGTCCAAAAAGTAACAGACCTTTTTATTTTTTTCTAAAACTATATGGATTTGAATCACGTGTGATTGCATCAGCCAAGCTTGAACCTTCGTGCACATTTGTGAGTTTTTTCACGCCTGTCGGTTGCGTCATTCGCCTGTGGGCAGGCTTTGAGTGAGCACTGGTCCACCCCCTTCGTCGGATTTTTATTGTCAGGGAAATGGCTGAGAGACTGCCGCTTTGCTCCATGAAATTTTTTGAAATGAAAGACGTGTGGAGGAGCCGCTCATGGCGCGCAACAAAAAACACCCACCTCCGTGTCATTACAAAATCTCCTGTAACAGTGGAATGTGCCGCAAAAGTGCTATGTCCAGTTCTCTTGCCATTTCTGCGGTAGTCACACGATGTCCCAGATCAACACAGCGTTCAGTTTAGAAATGATCTGGTCATTCCAGCCTGTTGATGGCCGCTTGGTGCGCCGTGCGCCCTCCGCCACTGTGGGCCATCTTTCAAAAGATTTTAACACTCCTTAATCCGTGTGACACCAACAGAATCTTCACTGAAATCCATCTGAATCTTTCGAATGGTTTCCAACTGCCTGTCTCTAACAGTTTCTGAAAAAAAAAAATTCATGGAGCAAAGCGGCAGTCTCTCAGCCATTTCCCTGACAATAAAAATCCGACGAGGGGGGGTGGACCAGGGCTCACTCAAAGCCTGCCCACAGGTGAATGACGCAACCGACAGTCGTGAAAAAACTCACGCATGCGCACGAAGGTTCAAGCTTGGCTGATGCAATCACACGTGATTCAAATCCATATAGTTTTTGAAAAAAATAAAAAAAGGCCCGTTACTTTTTGGACAGACCTCGTATATAGGGTGATGGATGCTGAGGATGGAGCCACCAGGCAGGAAAAGAAGAAGGAGGCCAAAGAGGAGGTACATGGATTTGTTGAGGGAGGACATGCAGGTGGTTGGTGTAACTGAGAAACATGCAGAGGACAGGGAGAGCTGGAAACAAGATGCTTCTGTGTGCAAGCGTGCATGTGTATGGCTTTGAAACATTTGGTGTTTGGTATGCTTATGTATTTTGGGTCAAGGATGAAAGCTGCATAAATGGAAAGTTGAAAGTTGATCAAATATTTTTGATAGCGATTTTAGCTAGCCAATATACAATGGACATTGTGCTGCAATGCACCATTGGAGTTCAGGGTTTTAAATGTTGTTATTGTGGCTCATGTTAGTTTAACAGTATTGTTTGTGTTACTAATTTATTGTGTTTATGTAATTCAATTGGTTTAGTCAGTTTAATTAAGGCTCATGTTGTCGTTACCATGAGTGACTTAAGTGTCATGCTCCTGGTACCATAAGTGAAAGTGTAGTGATTTTAATGTCTTCTGCCACAGTCTTTGTCAAATTAAAAGCACCTGTTTACAGCACAATGCAGAAAAGACAAAAAGCTGTGCATGCATATGTGTGTGTGTGCAATTAAGATCACGCACAAAAAGGGGAGAACCATCATTTGCTCTCTGGTATGTTTATGTATTTTGGGTCAAGGATAAACGGTGCAAAAACTGAATGTCGACAGGACTAATATTTATGGAGAAGATATTTTAGCTAACAACACTGAACAATGGGCATTGATATTTACATTTTGAACTCACATGCCAATCCAGCAGGGGTTGGTAAATCATCTATATATTAAAGTGTGTGTGATTTTATTAGTAAGTTCAACGTAAGTACATAATATAATTGTCAATATGCATGGATTACACAAAAAGTGAAAACACTTATTTCCATTGTAGACCATTCAAAAATCAAATGACAAAATAGAAGTAAAAATAAAATAATAATAACAACAATACTACTACTACTACTACTACTACTACTACTACTACTACTACTACTACTAATAATAATAATAATAATGTGTATATGATAAGAACCAAAACAATTTATAAATACATTATAGTTTTTCTCCATTGGTTTGGCTAATTTGTTTAAACAGAAATTACATTCTCAAAAACATGGACAAACCTCCAAACCACTTGGCAACTGTTCACATCAGAACTGAATTTCTCATTCATTTCATCAAATTGCAAATGTCTTAGTAGATGTCTCAATGTCTCAATACATCTTTGCAAATGATTATGTACAGGTAGCCTACAGTTAGCACAATTTCCAAGTGAATACATCTTGTTGATTTAAAATGATGTTGATTCTCAGTCAAATCGTTGTTCTCTCCAAAACAAGTCAGCATCATTTCATTGTCTCAGTTATCACATGAATGACAACAGTCTGTTCAACATGATACCATAAGTAACATATATGAAACTCTTGGAACATTTGATAAACTGATTACAGTCAGGCTAATGGAGGAGGAGTTTCACACATCTCAGATGACCAGTCAAATAGTATGTTTGGTTACCTGACAGGTGCTGTCCATGATTGTGAATGCTGCCAAACATATATATAGAGAGCTTAGCCAGGTGTAGTAAATTTCCCAACATGGAGGCACCTGGCCAAGTAAATGAACAAGGACAACTGCCTGCTCGAGGAAGAGGAAGAAAAAGAGAAGGAGGAGGAGTAAGGGTGTGTGGTGGTGGAATAGGGGGAAGAGTCCGAGGGGCATGAAGACACCACGTTGTCCCGAAAGAAATTCGGGCCACAATTATAGATCACGTTATCAGCCATTGCCTCACAATGGTGGAGGCAGGTCGCCGAGTGCAGTCTATTGTGACTCGCTCTACAGTCTCCATACAATACACAGAAGCTCCTCATCTTCTTGGGCTGCCTTTATTCTGAATTGATCCCTGAAAATGAGAGAGGTCGTCGTAAGGCCTCACCTACCAAACTGTGTCATTGTGTGGGAAAATGTGAACTTCCACTGTGTCCCGCTCCTCAGGGCCAAGTTCACTACTCATCCAAGGATTGTCATGGTGTTCCTACCACCTTACTGTCCTTTCCTCAATCCCACTGAGGAGTTTTTCTCTGCTTGGATGTGGAGAGTGCATGAGTATCAGGCTCAGGATCAGAGGTTCCTGCTCCATGCAATGGATGCTGTGTGTGAAGATGTTACAGGAGATCGGTGTAGGGGATGGGTGCGACATGCACACCGTTTCCTCCCTCGCTGCATCACAAGGGAGAATATACACTGTGCTGTGGATGAGAATCTGTGGCCAGACAGACAGCAGCGTCTGGATGGCCAGGAGAGGGAGGGTGAAGACAGCAACCAGTGAATATGTGTTAGTTATCAAACTCCAGCTTTATGGTGTCAAATTTTTGATTATGTGTTTATATTGCAGTATATTATGCTGTATACATTTTCTTTTTGCTCTGATCTATGGAAGTTATTTTATATGTGTGAATACAGTTTTTGCCAACTGCTTACACCCAAAAAGTGAATGCTTACAAAGCTTCAAATCGAAACATCTTGTAACAATAGCTAAAACACGTGTCAATACCTTAAACACATTTTTCTGTTTTGCACTTTGTTGCAATTCTTCAACACAGTTGTTGCAGAATATTACACACAGTTTCCTACATTAGACACTGAAGTCAAAGATAAAGTACATTGTTATCACTGGGAAAACACACTTAATAAAAATGCAAAACACATCTGGTAAGATTTGTATGGAGGAGTGGACCAAAATCTCTGCTGCAGTGTGTGCAAACCTGGTGACAAACTACAGGAAACGTTTGACCTCTGTAATTGCAAACAAAGGCTACTGTACCAAATATTAACATTGATTTTCACAGGTGTTCAAATACTTATTTGCAGCAGTAACATACTAATAAATTATTTAAAAAATCATACATTGTGATTTCCGGATATATTTTTTTTTAGATTATGTCTCTCACAGTGGACATGCACCTAAAGATGAAAATTTCAGACCCCTCCATGATTTCTAAGTGGGACAACTTGCAAAATCGCAGGGTGTTCAAATACTTATTTTCCTCACTGTACAAACAGAACATGCTTGTGTATGCACAATATGATACATCTGGATATTTCTGTACATACGCCAGTTTCTGGGCTGTAGCGTACACCATGTTTCAGTAGATAACCCAATCAAGTCTTTGTACATGAGGCCCCTGGCCTTCTGAGACCAGAGGCCAAACTAGCAGTCCTGAAATAAGATGATCTCTCCCAAGAAGCATTTTGTGATTGTGTTTTTGAGGTTGCGGGTGTAACCTATACTTTAGTCATATTTTTTCAATTGTTTTTTTCTAAATACAAATGTTCCAAGAAACCTTTCAAACAGTAGTAGACGAAAACACCCAATGAATGCAGCCTTGGAAGGATGCAGCCCCTGAATTGAGACACAGCCTGTATCTCAAAGACTAATGCACAGGTTGTGACATTTTTGTGTTGAGAAGGTTTTTGAGAAGTAAATTTTCTTTTTTCTTTTATCTTATTTGGGTTTGTCTCTTCATTTAACATTCTTTAAAAACCCTTGTTGAATTGGAATGCTCGATAGGTGTGAGAGGTGTGTAGTTTTTAGTGGGTTAGTCCACATGCTGTGTGAAGAGTTTGGCATGACTGGAAAAACAGAGCCAGTATTACCTCCACCACCTGATGGAGGAAGGCAGTTTGAACTTTGACCTTCACTGCACTGCCGATGAAGATCTGTTCTGTTTCAGTGCACATTGAGATTTTGGAGGCACTCTTTAGTTCTGAAGCCATTTCTGACATGTGGACACTTTTTATTTGATCCAATATTTTCATGACAGCCGAGGACAGATGCATACATCATGGAAGCTTGGTTCCACTGTCGCCATGTCAATGCTGATCACCAAAAATATTTCCACCACCCTGAAGTTTACAATCAGCTTCTCAACTAAAACAATGAAAACCACTCACATGGTTACATAACAGAATATAAAAAAGAACAAAACACAGCACTGCAGTTTTACAAGTTTGTCTTTAATCCAATTTTGACTGAAATAATTAGGTGTGTATGCTGCTAAAAATCACACACACTCTATCAAAATGGCTAACGGGCTTAAATAATAGGGCTGCACTTTTGATTGGCTTTCACTCCTTCTTTTTCCCCCGTACGACATCACATTCCAGAATGCCTTCTGCCATGATTAATTCCCCTACAAATAGTAGTGTGTGTGTGTGTGTGTGTGTGTCTGCACACACGCATCTTTAGCACCATTCTCACTTAGACTGCAGTGTTACGATTTGAAACCTTGTCCATACATTGAGAAATGTAGATTGTCTGATTACTGGAATATTCTGTCATTGTGCAGTCGTATTATTTAGAGAGTTTTAAAAATTCCTTTCTTCTGTTGTGAGCACTAACAAACTTTGGTAATCCCTTGAATTTTTGTAGATCCTAATGTGGCACATGCTGCAACATCACCAGGAAGTTTTATGGAAGCACCAAGGTTGTACTAAAGTTGTGCTACTGTTCTATTTGCATGTCTGGTGCACTGCAGTGACCTTCTGTGAAACAGTGAACATGTCTTTACCTGATTCCAGCTGTATTTTTGAGGGTGCAGTGGAGCTTAGTGGTGTAATAGATCATAGCTGATCCATGATCCATACAGTTTGGGCTCCACCATTTTTATCCACACACCTGCCACTCACTGGATAGCATTTCTTTTTTGGACCATTCTTTGTAAACCCTACAGAAGATTGTGCTTGAAAAACCCAGTAGCAGGTTTGGTGAATTGGAACCTAATTGTCCAGGTCTCCCTTGCAAAAGAAATCTCGATCTCAATAGGACTAACCTGACCAGTCCGCCTGGAACCAACAACCATGTCACTATCAGTCATTTAAATCCCCTTTCTTCACCATGTCTAGATGCCTAAATGCATTGAGATGCTGCCATGTGATTGAATAAATATCAATTACTTATGGCCTCAAAATTGAGGCACTATATGTACAAGAAGCCATAATTCCTCAGTAGTTAATGGAATATTTTATGTTGAACTACTTGAAATAAATTTAAAAGGCAACACCACAAGCACACAATTGTTTAATTTCACCTCCACTGTGGTGGTGTACTGGGGCTAAAGTGCAAAAATTGTGTCACTGTCCAAATACTTAAAAGTCTGGTCCCACTGGGGAGAGCATTAATTGTGCATGAATTGAGTATACAAATGATGGACGTTTGTTGTCGTCCGCAACAAAATTGGCCAAAAATGACAAATATCGCAGTATGAATTATGGATATATTAATAATGTATAGCGAATATATGACGAACAATCACAGATGTATAATGCATGTATTGAGAATGCATCACGCACGTGTGGCGGCAACAACAGCCATTGTATTGCGTGTGCACGGCATCTGCATTGCGGTCATAAGAGAAGTGCATTCGGGCCTGTCAGCATCACTATTCACACCAACACCACAGCCTCTGGAGCAATTGCTGGACTTGGACAAGTTGATTGGTATGATTTTGGATGGCAGCAACTATCACACTATGTCTTTGGGGATCCATAACTACATCTTTACTTCTCCACAGCTGGACTGGCATTGACTAGAAGGTATGTCAATTTCTGTTTGTTATGCATTTGCAAATTGTCCGCAAATCAGATGTAAAGCAGACGTAATACAAACACTTTATCCATAGCCAATCTGTATGCATTCGCCACAGTTTATTTAGTTTGTAATGTGGACATGATAGGCACACTATATATCTGTTTTACACACTGGCCCATTCTGCTGCCAAGCTGTAATACCCTGTCAGATGCGGATATACAGCACATAGACTGTGTATGTATTGAGTATGTATTGCGTATGTAAGGCGTATGTAAGGCGGCTGTCATCCGCAACCAAAATTTTGTGCAGCTCGAAAATCCTGGCAATGGAAAAATGTGCCTCCGCGGATACTTGCGGACGTGTGTGGATGTCGGCCAACTCATACAAGCATGTTTCACGGATATTGTGGATGTTTAGCAAATATGAAACAATTTTGTGTGCAATTCATGCACAAATCTTCCTAAATGCCAGTGGGACCGGGCCCTTAGAAACCTGCATGTTGAAAGGTTGACCACATATCTGTTCAGATGACTTGCTCTGCTGACAGCTGGAATCCACTTGGGTACTTTGGGAATCGATGAACCATTTCTGTTTGCTGATTTTTGTATCTAGTCGCTAAGCATCCAGTGGGCATGTACGTAGATATCTGGATTTAATCGTTCTTTGGATGCAACGTGGTTATGTTACCTTGCAAATGGCTGATAACAATGGTGCCTAACATAGCACACAATCAGTGGTTACGAAGTTGGTGATGTTAGATTAAATGTTAGACATAAGCAGCTCCCTCAACCTAATCTGAGGGACTGAAAACCAATTGCTCTGGATACTTTTCTTGAAATAAAACCTGAAACATCCATCACTTCTTTCCTACCTATTGGACATTTGCATCCTTATTTTAGTCTTTTGACACTTGGAAACCTGATGAACATTGAACAACATACGCAACAAGCTTTTGAATATGTGTGTATTTCCTCAGGTAGGCCTTTGCATGTGTGCACGCAATAGTCCGGCCCCATCAGGGAATTGGAAAAGCAGTTAAGTTGTTCATTTGAACCGGGCCATACTGAATCCTGGCTGAGAGGGCTCAGGTATGGTGGCTTTTAAATACAGCTCATTACTCATTACTGTGGATCCGAGGCCCTTTAATTTGTGGAGCTTGGCAGTTGGACCAGCTGGCCACATATTAAACACTAAAGGCTACTCTCCCTAATGGCTCCAGATTACATCATTAACTCAACAAATCAGAGAGGAGACTGCCTGGGCCAAGCTGGCAGCCATGAGGATGAGACTGGCTAAAGTTTCGTCTACAGGCCCCGCTGAATGTGGTTTTGGGCCAGGCATTTTTTTTTTTTACATTTTTACATTGCTCCTATTGACTTTCATTCTCCACTACAAAGCATATCCCCACATCTCAAGGCAAGACACATTTTTTACATTTTTTTTTTATCAAATACGCACCAACTCTGTTTCTGATGGATGGAACACATGATAGAACATGTACTATAAATAAACAAGTTATTCCTTCTCACCATATCTGTGTTCCTCCTGCTCACAGAGAGTGTATATGTGCATAGGCACTGGTGGGCACAGCTAACCAAAAAGTTAGCTTTGATAACAGTTAATCCACTAACTGAAAAGTTAACTTTTATAAAGCTAAACTGACAAACTCCTAAAAAAAATTAGCAGAAGTTACAGCTAAACACTAAATTGATAACTTTTAATACTGACTCCAGTACACTGGCAGTTACTGATACTTCTGAATAAATTCAAAGGCAGTCATAAACAACAGCAGACACGGAATATTTGGAATATTTGTTTTAGCAAGTTTGTTATGTCTCGACGCGGGTTGAGGAGCGGACCTGCGTCAGACAGAACCCAGCTCTAAAAATAACCAGAAAGCGGTTCCAACAACAGAAACAATTTATTTTTCACCTGTGCATAATAATGTGTACAAAACTAAAAGAACGTCCTTCTGGTGGAGTGACTGTTGGCACGCTCTTAAGCGCCCAAAAGGATAGAAGCCCGGCGTTCCTGGACCCACTACCACCAGACAAACACCCCCCAGGTGGACACGACAAACTGACTCTCTGTGAAGCAAAGAAGATGTGAGGTAAGTCAGCAGTTACAACAATATCTTTCAAAAGACACACGCTATCAGCAACACATTCAGGTCTGTATTTTTTAACTTTATGCAAATGAGCAGCTTCTCACAACAAGTGGAGGATCACTTATCCTGCACGCCACAGCAGTGAGAAGCAAACTGCACAATTCTCATCACAATTCCAGTATACTGCGTAACAAAACACCAAGTTACTATCAACAATTAGTCAAACACTTAATCACCTTTGATGTGTGCTGACAGCATGTGTCCTCACCCTTCCTTGCTTCACGGGCTCGATGTGTCAAACCCAGGCGCGGTCCTCAGCGTCTCACACACGGACATCACAAGGTCGAGTTCCCGGCAGTTCTGCTTGAATCACACATGCCTTAAATGCAGAACGCCATCCAATTATCTGCTTCAGCTGAAAGTCTTTAAGGTTGCATGTGAGCACCAGTCACAGGTGCTACACATGATGTTGATGAGGGTGAGGACTCTTCAGCCAGCACCTTCTCCACAGACAAATCAGTTCTCATGCCACCTGAAGAGCAAAGAAAAGAAAAGAACACCAAAACATCCAGCCACACCCCCCAACACACAACAGTACCCCCCCATCAACGGGAAGCCTCCCGGTGACCGAACAGACCAGGCCCGAGAACAGCACCTCCCTCCGGGGTCCACGTCAGGAAGCAGACAGCACCACGCTCCTAAGGTCCACCACAGACAGCAGGACAGGCACCGCAGCTGGAAGGCCGGCTGGCATCAACAAAAGCCCCAAAACATTCCCCAGTACAATTCAACACACAGAAAAAAACATAAAACCCACCCAAAACCTCCCCAGGGGACCGTCCCATCAAACCCCGGGAAGAAAAGAAAAACTCCCAAACGCAAAAACCCAACACAGCCCCACAAACACAATACAAATGTAAATGCATAAAAGAAAAACAACAAACAACCCCCCCAGAATGACCTGCAGAGCCCAACCCCCCCCAGAAGGCCTTCATCGCCAGTTCCAGGAGGAACAGCCAGAACCATAATCCCACAAAGGTCCCCAGGTGTACATGGAGCAAACGGCGCCCCCCCCAGGGGACCGTACCATCAACCCCAGGAGGTACCCTCCCCACAACCCCGGAACCCCAGGCCCGGTCACACTTGGCTAGTTGGCCCCAAGCCAATTCCCCCCCAGAGGACCATCCCATCAACCCTGGAGGTGGAACCCAGAAGGAAACAGAACAAAATAAAAAATCAACCCCCGGAGGACTACCAAAAACAACCCTGGGGGGATATAAAACAACCGTAAACCCTGTTACCCTCCCCGGCACCCCGAAAGACCCCGGGTCCCTCCCAGAGCCCCTCGGCAGCTCAACTTTGGCGAACGGCTCAAAACATTAAGCCGGAGAAGGGAACAGGAAAAAAACTAACCCAGCTCCAACCCCAAGGCGCAGCAGAGAACCGGAAATACGTCCGGTGCCCCAACTCGACCATACCCCAGCCTCTCGGGAGGGGTGGAACTACCGAAATGGTGAACGGCAACAGATCGGCCCACCCCTCTGACTGAGGTAAGTCTCCGCTGCACCACACCCCGGCAACACCAATGACGAACGGTACAAAGGCTCACCGAGGCTGGAGTGGAACCGGGCCCTAACCAAACCAAGAAAAACGCCTCTAACACCCCCCCACCTAGGTGCAGAGGTCTTCTGAGATTGCTCAGCGTGACCAACCTGCACCACCCCACAACCCACAAGACAAACGGTCTTGGGGCAAGTGAGGTTGGGGTTAGGGATGTAGAGAAATAAAAAAACAACAAAATAAAACGACCCAACAACCCAAACAGAAAATACATAAAAACACATAAAAAATTAACAATTAAGTGAGCCCAGGCGGACTTCTAACCGCCTAACAATCACTCCACCAGATACGCCTCTGACTCCCCATACAATTATAACCCCTATTTAAAGAAAACAAAACATTTACTCGTGCTAGATTTTTTTTTATTTTTTTTATTTTTTTTTTATGTGTGTTATTTTGCCTGTCCCAGAACACTTGGAGAAACGTCACCATTATTTCTCTTGACGCTTACATGTCGGGGCAATACAGTAATCTCTGCTGGTCCGAGCCGCATGGGCTCGTCAACAGGAGGAGCCAGAGGTCCCGTCGGAGGAGCTTCAGTGGGGTGAAGAAGAGGCGGCCCGGATCTGTGTCGGGGAAAGCCCCGAGACGAAAAAACCCGCTCTGATGGGCGTCCTCTCTCGCGTCCACGCTCCTTCATCCGATCATCTAGACGAATCACCAACGATATTAGCACATCTAAATCATTTGGCTCGTCACGGACTGCCGGCTCGTCTTTTAACGACTCATTTAACCCATCTACAAACATTCCTCGTAAAGCTGCGGCGCTCCAACCTGACTGAGCAGAAACCAGAGAACATTGCATCACCGCACAAGGCTCCGGACGACAAACAATCGGTTCGGACGCCGAATCTCTGGGTGACGGAGTTATCTGCACTAGTATCGATGCTGCCGCAGCTGGAGCAGCAGGAAGTGGAGCGGCTTGCGCTGCAAGCTCCGTAACACGGGCGTCTGTTTGTTTAATTTGGTTTGCGAGATGCTGTAATTGCTCCCATATTTTCTCCAAGTGTTCTTGAACTTTTTCGGCAAAAGGAACCGCTTCTGCCGCTGGGTCCATTATGGAATGGCCGGGAACTACTGTTATGTGTCGACGCGGGTTGAGGAGCGGACCTGCGTCAGACAGAACCCAGCGCTAAAAATAACCAGAAAGCGGTTCCAACAACAGAAACAATTTATTTTTCACCTGTGCATAATAATGTGTACAAGACTAAAAGAACGTCCTTCTGGTGGAGTGACTGTTGGCACGCTCTTAAGCGCCCAAAAGGATAGAAGCCCGGCGTTCCTGGACCCACTACCACCAGACAAACACCCCCCAGGTGGACACGACAAACTGACTCTCTGTGAAGCAAAGAAGAGGTGAGGTAAGTCAGCAGTTACAACAATATCTTTCAAAAGACACACGCTATCAGCAACACATTCAGGTCTGTATTTTTTAACTTTATGCAAATGAGCAGCTTCTCACAACAAGTGGAGGATCACTTATCCTACACGCCACAACAGTGAGAAGCAAACTGCACAATTCTCATCACAATTCCAGTATACTGCGTAACAAAACACCAAGTTACTATCAACAATTAGTCGAACACTTAATCACCTTTGATGTGTGCTGACAGCATGTGTCCCTCACCCTTCCTTGCTTCACGGGCTCGATGTGTCAAACCCAGGCGCGGTCCTCAGCGTCTCACAAACGGACATCACAAGGTCGAGTTCCCGGCAGTTCTGCTTGAATCACACATGCCTTAAATGCAGAACGCCATCCAATTATCTGCTTCAGCTGAAAGTCTTTAAGGTTGCATGTGAGCACCAGTCACAGGTGCTACACATGATGTTGATGAGGGTGAGGATTCTTCAGCCAGCACCTTCTCCACAGACAAATCAGTTCTCATGCCACCTGAAGAGCAAAGAAAAGAAAAGAACACCAAAACATCCAGCCACACCCCCCAACACACAACAGAGTTTTCAGGGTCTCATGCAGCATGTTGTGTGTGGGCCGCTGAAGAGGAGGTACTGCTGGCCCATCACCACCAGAGGGCGCCCTGTCTGGAGTGCAGGCTCCAGGCACCAGAGGGCGCCGCCGCCTGATGAGAGCAGCCAGGGTGACAGCTGTCACCCATTACTGGACACAGCTGACTTCACTCAGTACGGAGGTATATCAGCAGGACAGTGTCTCCACCTCAGTGCCGAGATATCACCTTGAGTTTAAGGTAATCACCTCTGCAACATATATCTGTGTGACGACACTTTATAAACTTTTCAGGACAGCGGAAGGCCAAGTGCTCAGATAAGTACTCACCTTTCCTGCTTCAGTGTGACAAGAGGTGGAGGCGGCTTTGCCCCTCTCATCTACCGGGTGCGGTCGCATCCCAACCTGTGTGTTTGTGTTCTTTCCCGCCAGCAGTACCGGATCTGACGAGCGGAGGCAGTGGCCACCTGGGGATTCGGGACTTGGCGGTTCCAGTACTTCTGGGTTTCGGTGGCAGAGGAGATCTGGGTGGTTCCGGTTCAACTAGGACGGACGTCTCCTACCTTCGGGCCTGCCCACAAGACACCAGCAGATTTCGGCTTACACCTCCAAATTGCTAATTGTTGTATCAGTTGTGCTATTTTCACAACAGTAAAACTTGTTCTTACTTTTCTCCATTGTCCGTTCATTGCGCCCCCTGTTGTGGGTCCGTGTACCTACACTTTCACAACACAGCAGTCTCTTAAAAATGCTATGAAAGGCGTAAAAGTTACATTTTGATTGTATAGTGTTCATTTGCAATTATCGTCATGAAGTTTCTCACTGTTATTCTTATTGCAGCAACTCTCTGCTGCGCAAGGAATTATGGTATATCTCAATGGGGCGAATAGTGGTACTTTAAAATGATATACTGTTGTGAAACTAAAATAAACAAAAAACATGTCAATTTTGACACTCCCTGTAAAGTTACTGTAACTTGTGTGTTGGTTTTTACAATGCCTGTGATCTGTGATTCACTTATATGGAGATGTTCTGAATATGTTGTTGTATTTACAGTCCCAATGTGCCAGTATTCTGTGCATTTAGACGGGGGGTGGGGGTGGGGGGTAATGAGAGCAGATTACATTTTCCCATAATGCTTCTGTGTGTGTGTTTAATGTCAAATCTTCAGAATTTGTGCATTACTTTAAAGTAAAACATATAGCTGATATTTTCACTTTGTAAAAATGACAGAGTTGGTGTTATTTTCATACAACTATCCAGAATTAGTTGGTTTTAAATGAAACCATGAGTGAAAGGTGCTTTGCATGTCATGAGTCATGCCCACTCTGTGAGTATCAGCATGTTGAAAGTAAATGACATTTTGTTCCCCCTTTCTTTGCAATAGCAGCTGATCCACCCACTTTTACTAGGAGAGGACTGAGCTTCTCACAACGGTCTGTTTATTGCAAAACACACAACAGGAATTAACATGTAGGATTTTAGATTTTACAGATGTTTCTGACCATTCAGCTTTATCTCTATGCCAGCAAAAAAATGTTAGTAGACTGAAAGTTATCGGGACTAAATTTAGCAGAAGCAAATTGGTCCGCTGATGGTTATTACCACTTTGTGAACAACTGCGTGAAAAAATAGTCCAACAGTTTAACAACAATATTTCTCAATGTTCAATTGCAAGGAATTTAGGGATTCCATCATCTACAGTCCGTAATATAATCATAAGATTCAGAGAATCTGGAGAACTTTCTACACGTAAGCAGCAAGGCTGAAAACCAACATTTAATGCCCGTGACCTTTGATCCCTCAGGCGGCACTGCATTAAAAACCCACATCATTGTGTTAAGGATCTTACCGCATGGGCTCAGGAACACTTCAGAAAATCATTGTCAGTTAACACAGCTTGTCACTACATCTACAAGTGCAAGTTAAAACACTACCATGCAAAGCAAAAGCCAGACATCAACAACATCCCGAAATGCCGCCGCCTTCTCTGGACCTGAGCTCAGACGCAAAGTGTTTCCACTTTGCGTGGAAAAACCAGTGTGCTGTGGTCTGATGAGTCCACATTTCAAATTGTTTTTGGAAATCATGGATGTCATGTCCTCCAGACAAAAGAGGAAAAAGACCATCTAGATTGTTACCAGCACAAAGTTTAAAAGCCAGCATCTGTGATGGTATGGGGGTGTGTTAGTGCCTATGGCATGGACAACTTACACATCCGTGATGGCACCATCAATGCTGAAAGGTACATCCAGGTTTTGGAGCAACACATGCTGCCATCCAAGCAACGTCTTTTTCAGGGACGTCCCTGCTTATTTCAGCAAGACAATGCCAAGCTACATTCTGCATGTGTTACAACAGCATGGCTTCGTAGTACTAGACTGGTCTGCCTACAGTCCAGACCTGTCGCCCATTGAAAATGTGTGGCGCATTATGAAGCGTAAAATACAACGGAGACCCCGGACTGTTGAACAACTGAAGTCATACATTAAGCAAGAATGGGAAAGAATTCCACCTACAAAGCTTCAACAATTAGTGACAGTAAAAAAAACAAAACAAATTTAGCACTGATGATTTGGTGCAATGATGGTTCATGCTTAAGAAATTTTAATCTGGAATTTGCCAAAAACACTGCACACTACACGTGACTGAATCTTTACTATGCTGGGAAAATCAAGTCCAAACTGAGATTTTTGCAAATAGTATTTAACATAAATGAAAAGGTTTAAATAGACACTTCAGTGAGAGCACCATTATATCAAGGAATTCTGGTTATATGAGGGTCAAGTAAGATGTAACATTTTACCAAAACTATTGCATGATGGTTCATAATTCTGTTGAATGACTTATACCAAACCAGAAGTAATTTATTCAGATATGTTTTACAACCAGTTTTGCTGTCTGCGTTTACATCCATTTTTTTACATAATTATTGTATGGCCTTGCCTTACAATATAAAGCGCCTTGGGGCAACTGTTTGTTGTGATTTGGCACTATATAAATAAAATTGATTGATTGATTGATCCATTTACATTTATGGCTCCATTAAATGTAAAACTTTATTTATTTTTAAATCTTACTACTGGATTATATTCAAACAGCTTTTCAGTCTTTTAGCATTTAATTTATGTCAGTAAATTTTGGTAACCTTTACAAATCAAATTTATGTTCCACAAAAGTGGAGACATTTCTGAAAACAAATGCCATATTTCCTTGATTAATAGCCCGGGTGTTTATTTTTTTCAAACCGTGAGCAGACCTAAACAAGGCAGCCTCTTATTCAAGGCCGATGAGTATTTATAAAATGCAGCTTGCTACCTGTTCTGTAATTTACAAGTTTCACACTTATCCCTTGGTGTGGTGAACCAAAGACAACCACTTTCCATCTGTCATGTAGCGTCTACCTAGACATTCTCACTGTCTTATAATGGGACGGTGAGAAATCAGTGCGCCACCATCATTCCTCTGCAGCTGACACTGTGGCATGCTGTTTCGTCTTACAATTTTAAGGTAACACTCCACAGTGGACTTAGGAAAAAATTAATTGTAAACTGTACCATGGTACATGATGGTCTAGTGGTTAAGGCATTGGGATTGAAACCAGAAGATCCTCCGTTCAAATCCCTGCCTGACTGGAAAATCACTAAGGGTCCTTGGGCAAGGTCTTTAATCCCCAATTTCTCCTGGTGTGTAGTGAGCGCCTTGGCATTGTTTGTAAAGCGCTTTGAGCATCTGATGCAGATGGAAAAGCGCAATATAAATGCAGTCCATTTACCATTTTACCATTTACCAGCCTTGCTATTTTTTTTGGTGAACACAACAGCTTGCAGCTTTGTCTCAATGGTGTAGGAAGTGTACTTCCTTTTTCTAACATCATGAGGAGAACGAGTTGCTCCCTCAGGAGTCAAATTACTGGTATATTGTACGTCAGAGCAGGAGGCTGCCATTTGGACCCGCGACTGCTCACATGGACAATCAGCCAGGCAGCGACATCTGGCAGCTAACGTAAATCACACGGCCTTTAAACAAGACCGATGCTTATTTAAGGCAGGCGTTTAATGTTTTTCCCACAGAGTTTTTACCCGGCAATTAAATGAGGCAGGCCTGTATTTAAAGTCAGGGGTTTAATCAACAAAAACTTATTGTTGGCCAAAATTCACACAGAAATAGAATAGGTGTGTGACATGTAGGCACATGATGACAAAGGCAAAATTAATATTTAACTATTTGACTGCAAATAAGGCATCAGACCCACTGGTACATCTCTCCCCTCCTCCTCCACACCCTGTGCCACTGCCACAGGCTGAACTGTGCAGGTGCGTCCCATTCCATCTCACAACAGTTTGAACAGATGACTCTGAGAAGAGAACCATCTGAAACACACACATAGCATACATATTTTAATTAGTGCTGTCGGGTGATTAAAACAGTAATCTAACTGATTAGAAGGTCTATGATTAGTTAATCTAAATGAATCACACTTAATTGCATGCATATTATTTTCTAAAATAACATCTGTGTGCGTGGGGGTGGGGTGGGGGGGATTTAATAATTTGTGGTAAAATTAGAGGATTTGGGTTATTTCTGTTGCATATGTCAAGGACCTCCTTGTTAAACAAGCTGTGATTTAAATTGATCTTAAATCAGGAAAAAGCACTATAGAATTAGAATTGTGGGAGTTTGGAGATGTTAAAGGTGATATTGCAGAATATGGCTCCTTTAATAATTATCTTATTGGATCCAAGAGCATTTCATATTTAAATTTGTCAATTGAACATTAAAATCTGGAAGGAAAACATCATGAATCAAATATTTTTAATCTGTTAAGTAACAATCTTTAAAGCCGAACCAACGTTTTGTGCATGAACGTCGGCTGAAGGTTGGCTTACCCTTGTGCGTTGTATCTTCGCAGCTTGTATCCTCTCATCTTCGGCTTCATAAGGTCCTATGGCTTCCCAAAGTCTCCTGTAGTTTTTGAGCATGTTTAATCTCGTCGCCTGCAGCCTCCTCTTCCAACCCCAACTCTGATGAAGTTTGGACATTTTGTAAAATGTAAATAAAAACAGAATACAATGATTTGCAAATCCTCATCAACCCATATTCAACTGAATACACCACAAAGACAAGATATTTCATTTTCAAACTGATAAACTTTATTGTTTTTGCTGTTTATGCTGGCTTTTGAACTTTGCGCTGGTAACAATCTGGATGTTCTTTTTCCTCTTTTGTCCGGAGTACACAACGCCCATGATTTCCAAAAACAATTTGAAAGGGGACTCATCAGTCCACAGCACACTTTTCTACTTTGCTTCTGTCCAAGGCAGCGGCATTTCTGGATGTTGTTGATGTATGGCTTTCACTTTGCATAGTAGAGTTTTAACTTGTACTTGTAAATGTAGCAACAAACTGCATTAACCAACAACGGTTTTCTGAAGTGTTCCTGAGCCCACCAATCCAACAGACTTGAATCTAACAAAATGTGGAAGAACTGAAGCGCTGTGAATACTTTCTGGATGCACTGTAGGTCTAGTCTTCTTGTCGTAAAAGGTACTGAGTAGATCATAATGTGATAAACTGAATTAAATAATTAAATTGTTGCTTTCAGCCTTGGGGCTCACACTGTTCAACTCTTTCATTTAGTTCTAGTGTTCAGTTCAGTGACTGGCTTTAGACATATTTGTACACTGGTTTTTTTTGAAGAAATGTTCATTATATTTATTATTTTTTTACTGACAGACTATGTTGGTCAAGCTTGACCTTAAAAGTTCCTTAACTTAATATGTCATGGAGTTTTTCATATTTTTGGCAACAGATAAAGCCTATGCCAAAAAATGAATGTCTGAAATAAATTGACAGTTCCTGTTTTTCTTTGATAACAGAAAATTATATCTAATATATAATATATCTAATTATATCCTGAATGTATTTCAGAATAAAACCATTTTCATCAACATATAACAGAAAAATTCAGGAATATTTCTGTGAGTGTGGTTCATGTTGTTAAAACTAATTTTAATATATTAAGGTGAGTTTTGTACGGTATGTTTGAGTGTGCAGATAGAGCTGTCGTAGTCGAGAATTTGAAAATTTGAGAATTTAAAGACAAAGCAGGAGGCAGAACAGAAAGGAAAAGCATTGGTTCAATAATTACTGCATTAATGCATGAACTAATTCATGCATTTATTTCCTCTAGGCTGGACTATTGTAATTCATTATTATCAGGTTGTCCTAAAAGTTCCCTAAAAAGCCTTCAGTTGGTTCAGAATGCTGCAGCTAGAGTACTGACGGGGACTAGAAGGAGAGAGCATATCTCACCCGTGTTGGCCTCTCTTCATTGGCTTCCTGTTAATTCTAGAATAGAATTTAAAATTCTTCTTCTTACTTATAAGGTTTTGAATAATCAGGTCCCATCTTATCTTAGGGACCTCGTAGTACCATATCACCCCAATAGAGCGCTTCGCTCTCAGACTGCAGGCTTACTTGTAGTTCCTAGGGTTTGTAAGAGTAGAATGGGAGGCAGAGCCTCAGCTTTCAGGCTCCTCTCCTCTGGAACCAGCTCCCAATTCAGATCAGGGAGACAGATACCCTCTCTACTTTTAAGATTAGGCTTAAAACTTTCCTTTTCGCTAAGGCTTATAGTTAGGGCTGGATCAGGTGACCCTGGACCATCCCTTGGTTATGCTGCTTTAGACGTAGATTGTGGGGGGGGTTCCCATGATGCACTGTTTCTTTCTCTTTTTGCTCCGTATGCATCACTCTGCATTTAATCATTAGTGATCGATCTCTGCCCCCCTTCACAGCATGTCTTTTTCCTGTTTTTTTCCCTCAGCCCCAACCAGTCTCAGCAGAAGACTGCCCCTCCCTGAGCCTGGTTCTGCTGGAGGTTTCTTCCTGTTAAAAGGGACTTTTTCCTTCCCACTGTGGCCAAGTGCTTGCTCATAGGGGGTCGTTTTGACCGTTGGGGTTTTTCATAATTATTGTATGGCCTTGCCTTACAATATGGAGCGCCTTGGGGCAACTGTTTGTTGTGATTTGGCGCTATATAAAAAAAAAGTTGATTGAGTTGATTGATTGATAATTTCAATAAGGTTTGTGATTTTGATCCAACATCTGCTCTGAGACAAACTCGCTGTCAGGAAACATTTGAAGTGAAAACTTCTGGACAGAGATGGAAAAATAAAAACAAAGTGCGACAAAGTGGGACACGAGAGAGCACGACCATCCAACAGTGCTCCCCCGCTCCCTGCACAAAATGAAGTCCATAAATCCACATAAAAGATGTGTGTGCATGTTTGTGTGCACACTGAGTCTTGCCTGTACTTGGTCTGCAAACTATTCCTTCTGGGTCGGAACTAATTGGTGCAGCAGCGCTGTGATTTCGCTCTGATAATGACCACAAGCATTGTGGCTGCTCTTGGATGAGCGCGGATAACTGATTTCATGCTGCCCCCCAAACTCCACATCGAGCACGCTCTCACGGGCCAGTACAGAACATATGAAGAGTGAGGGCTTGTGGACGGAAGATGGGTCAGACTTATATCTGCACAACACTTTGTTCCATGCAAATCAAACCCCTTTTTCTCCCCAGGGTGTCAGATTTGTCTCCACTGCAGATCCACACACACTGGATTACACACAAATGTCACCACAATGGGCAGTTAAAGTAGAAGTTGAAACTTTCAAAATGTTTGATGTCTGCAATAAAAACACACATTTAGACCATTGGAAGTAAACGCTCCACCCACTCCACTCTGACTGATTTTCATTCCCTTTCTCTCCAGTGCATACATTCGCTTCTTCAGGCTTGCTTGAACCTGCTCCTTACACTCACTGCATCGTACAGCTGTTGTGAAAGCGTAGTGACACGGACCCACAACAGGGGGCGCAAATGAACAGTCAATAGATGAGCCAAAAGGTAACAATTTAATGTTGTGAAACGTGCACAACGAACATACAGACAATCTCAGAATATAATTACAGTCAAATTACAGAGGTGACGTGTGGGCAGGCTCGAGGATAGAAGACGTCTGTCCTGAGAAGAGCCGGAACCACATGATTTCCGCCCCCACAGAACCTGGTGAATACTGGAGCCGCCAAGTCCCGAATTCCCAGGTGATCACCGTCCCCGACTGTCGGATCTGTTACTGCTGGCGAAGAACAAAGACAGTCAAGTGTGGGTGTGTGTACACCCAGTAACAACAGCGGTGGGAATGCCACCTCCACCTCTCACTCAATATGTTGCAGAGTACCGCAGTGATTCCTCAGGGGAAAAGAGTGCCGTCCTACACTCACTCAGCCTCCACAGAAAAAGGAACCGGTACTCCTGCAAACACTCACAATATACAGATATATTGCAAAAGACACAAACGGCTGAGGATATTACCTCCAATGAAGTATGATATCTCGGCGATGAGGTGGAGATGACGTCTGGTCTTTATGGAGTGCGATGATGAAGAATGTGTGACAGCTGTCAGGAATTAATGAGTGACAGCTGTCACTCCCGGCTGTGTCCGTGGCGGCAGCGCCCTCTCGTGCCTGAAGCCCGCACTTCAGGCAGGGCGCCCTTTGGTGGTGGGCCAGCAGTACATCCTCTTCTGGCGGCCCACACAACAACAGCCTCATCACATCAGCACTGGGGATCGCTGCGTGAGCTGATCCATCAACCTGTCCATCATCAATACAAACAAGAAGGAGCTCAGAGCACAATGTTGATGAAATCCCACCATGACACTGAACCCATCCTTTCCACCCTGTTATTAAATCTACAAACACACACTCAAAAACTGATTACTAATATCAAATAAAAATTGTTTTTTTTTTCAAATGTGTTAGAGAATATTTATATTTCATAGCCTGTTCCCCAATATGTGCCCAAGGGGTGCTATATAAAGGGAGAAAAGCAGGGGACCTAAAACGGACCCCTCTGGAACCCCAAATTTCATGTCACCAAGGTCAGATGTAGTGTTATTGTATAAGACACAGTGAGAACGACTGGTCAGGTATGATGTCAACCATGTAAGGGCATTCCCAGTAATCCCAAAATGATTCTCCAGCCTCTCAAATAGAATACGGTGATCCACAGTGTCAAACGCAGCACTAAGATCTAACAGCACCAGAACCGTAGTGGTGTCTGAATCCATTGCAAGCAGATCACTTACCACTTCAGTGAGATATGTCTCAGTGGAATGACATTTTCCAAAAGCAGACTGCAGTGGCTCAAAGAGATTATTGTCAGTAAGGTGGTTCATGAATTGCTGTGAAACCACTTTTTCCACAATTTTAGAGCAAAATGATAGATTTGATATCAGCCTATAATTTTTCAATACACTAGGGTCAAGGTTAGATTTCTTAAGTAATGGTTTAATCATTGCAGATTTGAAACATGTATGAACAGATCCAGAGGTTTATGGCAGATTAATAATTTCCAGCACAGTCGGCCCAAGAGTGGGCCACAGGTCCTTAAACAGTTGTTGGTATAGGATCAAATAAGCAGGTTGTGTTTTTAGCAGATGTTACAAGTTTCGTCAGCACACCTAGTGGGATCCTATCAAATTATGTAAATCTAGGTAATATATCAGTGATGGCAATTACAGGGTGTAGTGGCTGGATTAAGGCATGGTGCGATATTTTTAACCTAATGTCATCTATTTTCTTCTCAAAGTAATCAAAAAAATCTTGAGCCATAAAAGAGAGTGACTTACAGATGGTTGTCCATGAATAAGTGCTACCACTGTTTAGCACACACGATGAGTACCATTTATGTGCACCCCTGCTTATAGTCTAGAATAGCATCATGCCACACGAGGTGGAATACTTCTAGTTTTGAACTAGGCCATTTTCATTCTTGACCTCTATCCTTATGCTTGAGGCTACGTAAGTAATCATTGAACCAAGGCAACTGTGTTTTGGTGTGTGTGTGGGGGGGGGTGCTTTTAATATAGGTGGAGCAATTATGTCAAGTGTGGTTGTGAGCACTGATTTTAAGCTGTCCACAAGACTGTCTACTGAATCGTCATTTTCTGAAAGTGATGCAAAGATATCAAGCAGCCTGGCTCCAAGATCAGTCGTAGTTGAGGAATTGATGCATCGCCGTGATGATAAATAAGGTTCTTGTTCCAGCAAAAATAGAAATAATAAGTGAGTGACCGGAGACCACTGACACAAGAGGCGTGATATCAACATTTGTGACAGCAATAGTGTGAACGAGGACCAAATCCAAGGTATTTCCACAAATGTGTGTCGAACTCTGAATGCATTGCTGGAATCTTAATACATTCACAATGTCCATAAATGATTTTCAGAGGGGGTCAGAAGGCTTATTTATATGAATGTTGGAGTCACCAAGAATCAGGATGTCACCTGCATTGGTTGCCAGGTTAGAGATAAACTCACCAAATTCATCTAAGAATTCAGAATATGGACTGGGGGCCTATGTACAGTGACAAAATAGCACGGCTGAGTTTTGTTCTTCTGACCTTGGCTATATGTAGTATCCTGGGCAGAACGGAGAGTCAGATGTTCAAACGAATTGCAGTTGTCCTCACAAGTTTACATACCCTTGCAGATTATTATTATTATTTTTTTTTTGGACTTTATTTCAGAGTATATGAATGATAACACAAAACATTTTTCCACTCATGGTTAGTGGTAAGCCATTTATTGTCAAACAACTGTGTTTACTCTTTTAAAACCATACAAAACTCAATCAACAGAAACTGCCCAAATGACCCTGATCAAAAGTTTACAGCCTCCTGTTCTTAATACTGTGTATTAATGTAAATGAGTCCACCCACCACTTTAATAATATCTTAGATCTTGTTCTGACTTATGGTATGGAAATTGAAGACTTAACAGTATTCCCTGAAAACTCCCTTCTCTCTGATCATTTCTTAATAACATTGTTGGGAAAGTGTCGTGACACGGACCCACAACAGGGGGCGTAAATGAACGGACAATGATAGAGTCAAAAATGAACACTTTTACTGTTGTGAATGAGCACAACCACAATACAACAGATTACAGATTGTAAGACAATAGTCAATCACAAAGGTGACGTGTGGGCAGGCTCGAGGATAGAAGACGTCTGTCCTGAGAAGAACCGGAACCACATGATTTCCTCCGCCACTGAACCTGGAGAATACTGGAGCCGCCAAGTCCCAAGTCCCCAGGTGGCCACCGTCTCCGAGTGTCGGATCTGGTACTGCTGGCGAGGAGCAGAAACAATCAAAGGTGGGTGTGTGCACACCCAGTAATAACAAATGGTGGGAATTCCACCTCCACCTCTAATCCAGAAAACTGTCACGTGAAGTAGTAATGAGTACTTATCAACAGTTTGGCGTGGGGAGGGAAGACGTCAGCTCTCCACGTATCACAAACTCAGCCTCCAGCTGCGAGTACTCACAGAACTGACTGCAAACAATACAGAAGCAAACACTGTCTGAAAAGACAAAAACAACGGCTGAGAAAGTTACCTCTACTGGTAGATGATATCTCGGCAACGAGGTGGAGATGACGTCCGGTCTTTATGGAGTGAGATGATGAAGTGTAGATGGGTGACAGCTGTCAAGAGATAATGAGTGACAGCTGTCACCCCCGGCTGTGTCCATGGCGGCAGCGCCCTCTCGTGCCTGAAGCCCGCACTTCAGGCAGGGCACCCTCTGGTGGTGGGCCAGCAGTACCTCCTCTTCTGGCGGCCCACACAACAGGACCCCCCACTCAACAGGCGCCTCCTAGCACCCGACCAGGCTTGTCCGGGTGGCAGCAGTAGAAATCGGCCAGGAGGGCCGGATCCAGGATGAAGCTCCACTTCAACCAGGAGCATTCTTCGGGTCCATACCCCTCCCAGTCCACCAGATACTGAAACCCCCGGCCCATCCGATGGACGTCCAGGAGCCGGCGCACAGTCCAAGCCGGCTCCCCGTCAACGATGCGGGCAGGAGGCGGCGCCGGACCGGGAGCACAGAGGGGTGAGGTGTGGTGTGGTTTGATCCGGGAAACATGGAACACGGGGTGGATCCGCAGTGAAGCTGGGAGTTGGAGCTTCACTGCGGCCGGGCTGAGGACCTTGAGGATCTTGAAGGGGCCAATGTACCTGTCCTTCAATTTTGGGGAGTCCACTTGTAAGGGAATGTCCTTCGTAGACAACCACACCTCCTGCCCGGGCTGGTATGCAGGGGCCGGGGTCCACCGGTGGTCTGCATGGGCCTTAGCCCTCGTCCGGGCCTTCAACAAGGCAGAACAGGCGGTGCGCCACACCCGACGGCACCTCCGCAGGTGGGCCTGGACCGAGGGCACACTGACCTCTCCCTCCACCACGGGAAACAATGGGGGCTGGTACCCCAGACACACCTCAAATGGGGAGAGGCCAGTGGCAGAAGACACCTGACTGTTATGGGCATACTCGATCCAGGCCAGATGGTTACTCCAGGCCGTCGGATGCGCGGATGTCACACAGCGAAGGGTCTGTTCCAGCTCTTGGTTGGCCCATTCTACCTGTCCGTTCATCTGTGGGTGGTACCCGGATGAGAGGCTCACGGTGGCCCCCAGTTCTCTGCAGCAACTCCTCCAGACTTGAGAGGAAAACTGGGGACCACGATCCGAGACAATGTCAGTTGGTATCCCATGCAGATGGACGACGTGGCTCCTATCCCTGAGTCAGAGGCGTCCACTTCAACCACGAACTGGCGACTAGGGTCGGGCTGCACCAGAACTGGTGCAGTCGAGAACCATCGTTTCAACTCCTTCAACGCGGCTTCACACCGATCCGACCAGGTGAAGGGGACTTTTGGAGAGGTCAGGGCTGTCAGGGGGCTAACTACCTGACTGTAGCCCTTAATGAACCTCCTGTAGAAATTTGCAAAGCCGAGGAACTGTTGCAGCTTCCTGCGGCTTGTTGGTTGGGGCCAATCTCTCACCGCCGCAACCTTGACCGGATCAGGGGTGACGGAGTTTGAGGAGATGATAAACCCCAGGAAGGACAAAGAGGTGCGGTGGAACTCGCACTTCTCGCCCTTCACAAATAGCCGGTTCTCCAACAACCGCTGCAGGACCTGACGTACATGCTGGACATGAGTCTCAGGGTCCGGAGAAAAGATGAGTATATCGTCCAGGTATATGAAGACGAATCGGTGCAGGAAGTCCCGCAAGACGTCATTAACCAAAGCTTGGAGCGTCGCCGGGGCGTTAGTGAGGCCGAACGGCATGACCAGGTACTCAAAATGACCTAATGGGGTGTTAAATGCCGTCTTCCACTCGTCTCCCTTCCGGACCCGAACCAGGTGATATGCATTCCTAAGATCCAACTTTGTAAATATTTTGGCTCCATGCAGGGGGGTGAACACGGAATCTAACAACGGCAACGGGTATCGGGTGCGAACCGTAATCTCATTCAGCCCCCTGTAATCAATGCATGGACGGAGTCCACCATCTTTCTTGCCCACAAAAAAGAAACCTGCACCCATTGGGGAGGTGGAATTCCGGATCAGCCCAGCAGCTAATGAGTCCCGGATGTAGGTCTCCATTGATTCGCGCTCAGGTCGTGAGAGGTTGTACAGCCTGCTGGACGGAAACTCCACGCCTGGAATCAAATCAATGGCACAATCATACAGACGGTGCGGGGGAAGGGTGAGTGCCAGATCCTTGCTGAAGACGTCAGCAAGATCGTGGTACTCAACCGGCACCGCTGTCAGACTGGGAGGAACTTTGACCTCCTCCTTAGCATGTAAACCGGGAGGAACCGAGGATCCTAAACACACCCGATGGCAGGTTTCACTCCACTGAACCACCACCCCAGATGGCCAATCAATCAGGGGATTGTGCTTCAACATCCACGGGAAGCCCAAAATCATGCGAGAGGTAGAAGGAATCACAAAAAACTCGATCTCCTCCCGATGATTTCCAGACACCACCAGAGTTACTGGTTGTGTCTTGTGCATGATTAAAGGGAGAAGGGTGCCATCTAGTGCCCGCACCTGCAATGGCGAAGGGAGCGCCACCAGAGGGAGCCCTACCTCCCTAGCCCATCTGCTGTCTAGCAGATTCCCTTCCGACCTCGTGTCCACCACTGCTGGGGCTTGAAGGGTTAAATCCCCGCTCAGGATTGTAACTGGGAGTCGTGTGGCAATACGTGTGTGTCCCACGTGAATGTTATGACCCCCCCTTAGCCCAGTCTCTAAGGGCGAGTGTTGTCGTTTTGGCCGTTTGGGGCAGTTTTTCTGTATGTGCTCTTTTGAGCTGCAGAGAAAACAGTCCCCGCAGACCAGCCTCCTCATTCTGTCATCTGTTCTCATTTTGGCCCCGTGCGTTTCCCTAGTAACGTCAGCAGGGGGAGCTGTTGCCACACGGAGCACTGCGGCTGTGGAGCGTGGGGAGGGCAGAACCCTTTCAGAACAGGAAGGGAGAGGGACGGCGCATACCCGGCCACGTCCTTCGTCTCGCTCCCGACGGCGTTCCTCCAACCGATTGTCTAACCGTATAACGAGATTGATAAGCCCATCTAAATCTCGCGGTTCGTCCTTAGCCACCAGGTGCTCCTTCAGGACCGACGACAGTCCGTTTATGAAGGCGGCGCGGAGTGCAGCGTCATTCCAGCCGGACCTCGCAGCCGCGATGCGGAAGTCGACTGCATAAGCGGCTGCGCTCCGGCGCCCCTGTCTCATTGACAGCAGCACAATTGAAGCTGTTTCTCCTCTATTAGGGTGATCAAAAACCGTTTTGAACTCCATCACAAACCCAGCATACGTGTGAAGGAGCCGTGAATTTTGCTCCCAAAGCGCCGTAGCCCAGGCGAGTGCCTCACCTCGGAGCAAGTTAATGACATAAGCCACCTTACTGGTGTCAGACACGTACATTACGGGACGTTGTGCAAAGACGAGCGAACACTGCATAAGAAAGTCCGCGCACGTCTCCACACAACCCCCGTACGGCTCTGGGGGACGTATGTATGCTTCAGGGGATGGTGGGGGGGGGGGGGGGGGTCGTTGAATGACCAGTGGAACGTCTGTATTCTGCACTGGGTCGGCAGGAGGAGGAGCTGCAGCAGCGCCCTGAGCGCGCGCTTCCACCTGTGTGGTGAGAGCCTCCATCCTGCGATGAAGGATGACGTTTTGCTCGGTCATCTGATCCAACCGAGCAGTAAAGGCGGTGAGGATGTGCTGCAACTCACCAAACACGCCTCCTGCAGACGCCCCTGCACCCTGCTCTTCCACTGGCTGTTCAAAGGCTGGGTGACGCCCCTCGGGATCCATAATGCTGGCCGAGATATCCTGTTGGGAAAGTGTAGTGACACGGACCCACAACAGGGGGCGTAAATGAACGGACAATGATAGAGTCAAAAATGAACACTTTTACTGTTGTGAATGAGCACAACCACAATACAACAGATTACAGATTGTAAGACAATAGTCAATCACAAAGGTGACGTGTGGGCAGGCTCGAGGATAGAAGACGTCTGTCCTGAGAAGAACCGGAACCACACGATTTCCTCCGCCACTGAACCTGGAGAATACTGGAGCCGCCAAGTCCCGAGCGTCGGATCTGGTACTGCTGGTGAGGAGCAGAAACAATCAAAGGTGGGTGTGTGCACACCCAGTAATAACAAATGGTGGGAATTCCACCTCCACCTCTAATCCAGAAAACTGGCACGTGCAGTAGTAATGAGTACTTATCAACAGTTTGGCGTGGGGAGCAAAGACGTCAGCTCTCCACGTATCACAAACTCAGCCTCCAGCTGCGAGCACTCACAGAACTGACTGCAAACAATACAGAAACAAACACTGTCTGAAAAGACAAAAACAATGGCTGAGAAAGTTACCTCTACTGGTAGATGATATCTCGGCAACGAGGTGGAGATGACGGCCGGTCTTTATGGAGTGAGATGATGAAGTGTAGATGGGTGACAGCTGTCAAGAGATAATGAGTGACAGCTGTCACCCCCGGCTGTGTCCGTGGCGGCAGCGCCCTCTCGTGCCTGAAGCCCGCACTTCAGGCAGGGCGCCCTCTGGTGGTGGGCAAGCAGTACCTCCTCTTCTGGCAGCCCACACAACAAACATTTACATTTACTCTGATGGACTACCCAGCAGTGGGGAATAAGTTTCATTACAGTAGAAGTCTTTCAGAAAGCGCTGTAACTAGGTTTAAGGATATGATTCCTTCTTTATGTTCTCTAATGCCATATACCAACACAGTGCAGAGTAGCTACCTAAACTCTGAGAGTGAGATAGAGTATCTCGTCAATAGTTTTACATCCTCATTGAAGACAACTTTGGATGCTGTAGCTCCTCTGAAAAAGAGAGCCTTAAATCAGGAGTGCCTGACTCCATGGTATAACTCACAAACTCGCAGCTTAAAGCAGATAACCCGTAAGTTGGAGAGGAAATGGCGTCTCACTAATTTAGAAGATCTTCACTTAGCCTGGAAAAAGAGTCTGTTGCTCTGTAAAAAAGCCCTCCGTAAAGCTAGGACATCTTTATATCACATTAGGACATCACTAATTGAAGAAAATAAGAACAACCCCAGGTTTCTTTTCAGCACTGTAGCCAGGCTGACAAAGAGTCAGAGCTCTATTGAGCCGAGTATTCCTTTAACTTTAACTAGTAATGACTTCATGACTTTCTTTGCTAATAAAATTCTAACTATTAGAGAAAAATTACTCATAACCATTCCAAAGACATATCGTTATGTTTGGCTGCTTTCAGTGATGCCGGTATTTGGTTAGACTCTTTCTCTCCGATTGTTCTGTCTGAGTTATTTTCATTAGTTACTTCATCCAAACCATCAACATGTCTATTAGACCCCATTCCTACCAGGCTGCTCAAGGAAGCCCTACCATTAATTAATGCTTCGATCTTAAATATGATCAATCTATCTTTATTAGTTGGCTATGTACCACAGGCTTTTAAGGTGGCAGTAATTAAAGCATTACTTAAAAAGCCATCACTTGACCCAGCTATCTTAGCTAATTATAGGCCAATCTCCAACCTTCCTTTTCTCTCAAAAATTCTTGAAAGGGTAGTTGTAAAACAGCTAACTGATCATCTGCAGAGGTATGGTCTATTTGAAGAGTTTCAGTCAGGTTTTAGAATCCATCATAGTACAGAAACAGCATTAGTGAAGGTTACAAATGATCTTCTTATGGCCTCAGACAGTGGACTCATCTCTGTGCTTGTTCTGTTAGACCTCAGTGCTGCTTTTGATACTGTTGACCATAAAATTTTATTACAGAGATTAGAGCATGCCATAGGTATTAAAGGCACTGCGCTGCAGTGGTTTGAATCATATTTATCTAATAGATTACAATTTGTTCATGTAAATGGGGAATCTTCTTCACAGACTAAGTTCCACAAGGTTCTGTGCTAGGACCAATTTTATTCACTTTATACATGTTTCCCTTAGGCAGTATTATTAGACAGCATTGCTTAAATTTTCATTGTTACGCACATGATACCCAGCTTTATCTATCCATGAAGCCAGAGGACACACACCAATTAGCTAAACTGCAGTATTGTCTTACAGACATAAAGACATGGATGACCTCTAATTTCCTGCTTTTAAACTCAGCTAAAACCGAAGTTATTGTACTTGGCCCCACAAATCTTAGAAACATGGTGTCTAACCAGATCCTTACTCTGGATGGCATTACCCTGACCTCTAGTAACACTGTGAGAAATCTTGGAGTAATTTTTGATCAGGATATGTCATTCAATGCGCATATTAAACAAATATGTAGGACTGCTTTTTTGCATTTGCGCAATATCTCTAAAATTAGAAAGGTCTTGTCTCAGAGTGATGCTGAAAAACTAATTCATGCATTTATTTCCTCTAGGCTGGACTATTGAAATTCATTATTATCAGGTTGTCCTAAAAGTTCCCTGAAAAGCCTTCAGTTAATTCAAAATGCTGCTAGAGTACTGACAGGGACTAGAAGGAGAGAGCATATCTCACCCATATTGGCCTCTCTTCATTGGCTTCCTGTTAATTCTAGAATAGAATTTAAAATTCTTCTTCTTACTTATAAGGTTTTGAATAATCAGGTCCCATCTTATCTTAGGGACCTCATAGTACCATATCACCCCAATAGAGCGCTTCACTCTCAGACTGCAGGCTTACTTGTAGTTCCTAGGGTTTGTAAGAGTAGAATGGGAGGCAGAGCCTTCAGCTTTCAGGCTCCTCTCCTCTGGAACCAGCTCCCAATTCAGATCAGGGAGACAGACACCCTCTCTACTTTTAAGATTAGGCTTAAAACTTTCCTTTTTGCTAAAGCTTATAGTTAGGGCTGGATCGGGTGACCCTGAACCATCCCTTAGTTATGCTGCTATAGACTTAGAAGCTGGGGGGTTCCATGATGCACTGAGTGTTTCTTTCTCTTTTTGCTCTGTATGCACCACTCTGCATTTAATCATTAGTGATTGATCTCTGCTCTCTTCCACAGCATGTCTTTTTCCTGGTTCTCTCCCTCAGCCCCAACCAGTCCCAGCAGAAGACTGCCCCTCCCTGAGCCTGGTTCTGCTGGAGGTTTCTTCCTGTTAAAAGGGAGTTTTTCCTTCCCACTGTCGCCAAGTGCTTGCTCACAGGGGGTCGTTTTGACCATTGGGGTTTTTCCGTAATTATTGTATGGCCTTGCCTTACAATATAAAGCGCCTTGGGGCATCTGTTTGTTGTGATTTGGCGCTATATAAATAAAATTGATTTGATTTGATTTATTACCCCCTTTAACATCAATGACAGCTTGGAGTCTTTTGTGATAGTTGTGGACGAGGCTCTCTGATGGTGAAGCTGCCACTGAATATGTCTTGGACTTTATTTACATCAATTATGTAGAAATACAAACAATATGGCACTCTATGGTACATCTGCATGGAGTGCTTATCTTGATCTAATCCAAATGTTCTGCACATTCTGACTTCAAATTTTACATGCAAAACTTTTGTCTTTCACTGCAATAGCAAGTACCTGGGTGTCCCCATGGACAACAAACTGGTCTGGACTGTAAATACAGATGCTTTGCATAAAAAAGGTCAGAGCCGACTGTACTTCCTCAGGAGGCTCAGATCTTTCAGTGTCTGCAGAAATATGTTGCAGATGTTTTATCACTCAGTGGTCTCTAGTGTCATCTTCTATGTTTTAGCGTGCTGGGACAGCAGGCTGAAGGCAGCTGAAGTGAACAGACTCCACAAGCTGGTGTCAGAGAGGAGGATGCTGAGAAAGCTACTCAGGATCCGTGACAACACCTTCCAACCCCTTGCATGGTACACTGACATCCTGTCTAGACTGAGACCACTGAGCTGCTCCCCAGAATGCCACTGGAGGTCCTTCCTACCTGTTGCAATCAGATTGTATGACTCCCCCCTTTCTACAGGAGGAATACATAATAAAAGTAATAAAGTGAAAGAAAGTTATTCAGAGTTATCCAGTTACTCAAAGTTATGTGCAATATTGTTGAACATCTTGCACAAAGGTCTTCTAGTCATTTTGCATTAATTTGTTGTACTTATAGCAAGAAAAAAAATTGTTGACTGTTTACTGTTTTGTTACTCTGACAAAATAATTTCCTTTGGGATGTTTAAAGTTGCTCTTATCTTAAATGTACAAGAAAAAAATTCTATTCATTCGAAAGCTGGCTCACTCTGTTAAATTCACATACTGTCCCTCAGATTTATATTTTATATCAAACTTTACACAAAAATGACGACAAGTCACAAATGTCACGAAGTATGCATTCTTGGCCGCTGATCACTAATGTGATGATTTGAGGCAGAGGCGTCAGGTGTCCTCAGGAACTGCTGCAACCTGTTACTGCATGTTACAATTAATGGCACGTGTTGCTGGAGAATTATCAGGAACCATTACGCATGGTCAAGAATAATGTTCTGTGCTGTTGCACGCTGTTCTGCAGTATTGCGCGTAACAGTGCATCGTTACGTTCTGTCATGTTATGAATGAGATGAACTGTCTCCACACACACACACACACACACACACACACACACACACACACACACACACACACACACACACACACACACACACACACATTCATCCTACCATCAGTTGTTGAACAATTCAGATTGCTCCAGTTTGCTCCTCAAAATCTAGATTAATCCACAGCAGAAGAACTTTGTGACTGCATGCTTAATTGGACTCTGTGCCATGGAGTGGCACAGAGAGGAGGAGACGGAGAGAGCCAGATGTGTGGCTCCACGCGGCTCTCGTCTCGCTCGTTTTCCCAAACATCAGGCTCATGTTGCAGGTGGAACATCTGCAGGAGCATGCTGATAAGCATCGGAACGAGACTTTTAGCTGACTTGGCATCACTGTCCTTCAGCATACTGCAGGAATGAAACTGAATGCGGTGTAGCAGGGTTTAATTGTATGCACGTTAGAGAACAACGCTGTCGCATTCTATTAAGTATCACCACTAATCAAGACGGATCAACATGCTCAGTTGTGACCTCCATGACATGAAGTGAAATGAGGGTGGTGCATGACATTCATGGAAGATTTTTTGACAGCCAAAACATTCTCCACAAAAATCATGAATATCACGCACCAACACGCACTATTAAGAAACCTATTCAGATGCTTTAAGTCACGTTAAGAATGTCAGGAATGTGCCAAGAATGATGCAAATATGACATTCGTAACACGTCCTGCCTATGTGTAAATGCAGAATTATCTCTAAATCCGTCGGTTTTGTTGACAACGCAATGTTCATTTGTATTGAAATGACTGAGATTGTGCGAGTTGTGTTGATCAGCTGATCTTTGAAGGCAAAATAACCAGAAGTGGCTCTGGTCACAGGTAATATCAAAACCTCACACACACACACACACACACACACACACACACACACACACACACACACACACACACACACACACACACACACACACACACACACACACACACACACACACACACACACGCACTTGCTCCTGGAGTTTATATACATGATGGAAGAGGCAATATTCACCATCTGCCCTTTTCAGGTTTCAAATCCTGCAAAACCTCGGAGAGGTCGCTGCGATGCGAGATCTCAGTAACATTGAGAACTTCATTGAGACGCTGTGATCACGCTGCACTTTAACCGCTGCACACAGACAACATTAACATCGCAACATAAAACTATTTTTATATTGTGCCTAAAACTTTGTGCCTATATTCTCTGGGTTTATAGACGTTGTTATTGTGTTTGTTTTATGTAAACATGCGAGAATCACAGGCTGTTTCTCCGTTATTTTCAATGGGAGCTGCTGTGAGCTGCGATCACTTCCTGTTCATGTCATTCTGGGGGAAAGTGAAATTTGTACTTTTTCGTCTTGATTATTGTTCTTTACAGCACTGTTTGTCCTTTTTGTTCCAAACTAATATATATAATGTGTCTGAAATTCGGTTTGTGTTTATTAAATTCCACGCAGATTAAACGTAGCAGACACAGATTATTTGGTATAATTGTTTATTGTCAGGATATCATGCATGCAGTCTCTTATTAACATGCAGACAAACACATTCACACCAGCAGGCACACTTATAGACATTTTTTTTTTAATTTCCAATTCACCAAACCTGTATGTTTTTGGATGTGGGAGGAAGCTGGAGCAACCTGAGGGAACCCACACAAACATGGGGAGGACATGAAAACTCCATACAGAAAGGAGAGGTGGGAATCCATCCCATGACCTTCTTGCTGTGAGACAACAGTGCTAACCACTCTGCCACTGTGCTGCCAAATTTTCCAGAAAAAAAAAAAATATCCACTGCTATGTTTGATTTCATTAACTTTTCCTTATTTACAAATTAAGTTCGTTACTCAGTATCTTGTCTCATGGCATTTTTAAAAAATGGCAAACATTTTTCTCACAACACATTTTTGCATACAACATTTGAATATATCAGGTGTGATTTTCTAAATGCAATGTGCAAAAAGAATACACACAGTGCATCCAGAAAGTAGTGTCTGTAGACCTCTGAGACAGGATTGTCTGTAAAAAGCAAAGTACAGATCTTCCTTATTTCTTTGATGTTCCGTCTTTGTCCTTCATTGATGCTCTGGTTTTGAGGAAGGCCTGATCTGGACTACTTTCTGAAAGATGCAAAGAAACTGTGGGCATGTTGCCTCATGTGCCTCCTCCTTCTTACTCCTCCCCCTCCTCCTCCATTTCTTGCCCCTCACCTCTGCCCCTCCTCTTCCCTCCTCCTTGTCTCCTCCTTGTGTTCACGTTGTGGTGTTGCTAAGAAAACAGTTTTTTGCTCACTCGGGAAAACCCATAAACACAAAGTGGCACACATTCAGCAACACTGCATGATTTCTGCACAAACACACAACAGCCTCCTCTGAATAAAACAGCTGACATCACTTCCTGTCATAAAAAGACAAACACAAATGACATTTTTACCACTGATGCTGTGAGAGTGACTGTTTTCAGATGCATGTTTGCATGTGGTCGTTTGTGTGCCCTTGTTTGTATGTGTGTTTGTTTGTGTGAGTGCATCTTTGCTTGCATGTATGTGTTTGAGTGTGCATGTTTGTTTGTGCGCATGTGTGTGCATCTTTGTTTACATGTGTATGTGTGTGCATGTTTGTGTGAATGTGTGTGTGTGCATGGTTGTTTGCATGTGTATGTATCTGCATGTTTGTGTGCATGTGTGTGTGCGCATGCACATGAACATGTTTTTGTTTGTGCGCGTCTGTGTGTGACTATTTTCAGATGCATGTTTGCATGTGGTCATTTGTGTGCCTTTGTTTGTATGTGTGTTTGTTTGTGTCTTTGTGTTTGTTCGTGTGTGTGCATCTTTGTTTACGTGTATGTGTGTCCATGTTTGTTTGCATGTGTATGTGTGTGCATGTTTGTGTGCATGTGTGTGTGCATGGTTGTTTGTATGTGTATGTGTGTGCATGTTTGTGTGCATGTGTGTGTGCGCATGCACACAAACATGTTTTTGTTTGTGCACGTGTGTGTGTGTGACTATTTTCAGATGCATGTTTGCATGTGGTCATTTGTGTGCCCTTGTTTGTATGTGTGTTTGTTTGTGTCTTTGTGATTGTTCGTGTGTGTGCATCTTTGTTTACCTGTATGTGTGTGCATGTTTGTTTGCATGTGTATTTGTGTGCATGTTTGTTTGCATGTGTGTTTGTTTGCATGTGTATGTGTGTGCATGTTTGTGTGCATGTGTGTGTGCGCATGGCTGTTTGCATGTGTATGTGTGTGCATGTTTGTGTGTGTGCAAGCCCCCGTGTGAATGTATGTGTATGTGTGCATATGTGCTTCTTAGCATCTGTGTGTTTGTTTACATGTGTGTGTATGAGTGTTTGTGTATGCATGTGAATGTGTGTGCATGTTTACTTGAATTTGTGTGTGCATGTGTGTTGAGCTTGCAAATTCATGCAAATTCTGCTTTTAATATGAAACTTAATATACTCTGTATTACTCGGTGCTGTACAACCAGCGGCGGCTCCTCAAAAATTTCTCAGGAGGAGCAATTTTTCTGAAAATGATTAAGGCAACCTACTCAGCAACACAATCGTATCAGTTTGTTAACTGATTAACTCATATAGCAATATCTCCACTAGATGGCACAATACAACAGAAAGATTTCCCCTTGAGTGACTGGGGATAAAGGATCTTGCCCAAAGGCCCTTATAAGTGTGTTTCAGATGGAAAAATGATGTATAGATTTGTGTGTGTGTAATATTCTCAGGTAAAATGAGATGATCTGGGTCATTTATGTTACATAGTGTTAAGTGTTAAGGAAGCTGTGACATAAATTCATCTTAAATCAGGAGAACATCTGTGAAAAGACTCAGAGAATTGTGGGACATTGGAAATGTTACATAAAAGGTCATTTTGCACAACAGGACCCCTTTAATAATTATCTTATTGGCTTATTGCATTTAATCTGTTAATCACAGGTGTGGTTTGGGCGTAACATGAACTGACAAAAGAAACTGACATCTGTCATTCCTTTTAAGAGTCAGAGGGTGCCAGCAACTGCTGCTTTAGACAGCAGCCTCATGTGATCAGTGTTCGGGTGAGTTAACAGACCTGCACCTACATATAGCGAGCTGCCACCAAAGCTCCCTGAGGTGAAGCAGTGAAGTAGCAAGGTGAAGTTTTGTATTTACTTATATTTCATTTAATGGCTGTTTTATCTTACAGTGGTGCTTGAAAGATTGTGAATCTTTGAGCTGTTACAAGTCTGGATGTTTGAGTGACATCAAATAAAAATAAATATGTGAAAATCTCTAAAATGATGCCCTTTAAATAAAAATATAAAGAAATCAAAATAATGGCATGGGCAGCACAGCAGGGTTAGTGGTTTGGCCCTCTCTGCTCAATGTTCACATTGCTCCAGTGAAATCACTCACCACTCCCTCCAAAAAAAGAAAACAGACCCAGACACTCCCGCTAGCCTTTCAACACCTGCAGAGCCACTGGGGATGCTAAACACAGTGGCAGCTACTTTAGCCAGATGTGTACAGGAAACAGAGTTTTCTTTCCAAAATGTATTGATTCAGCGAGGATATCCATTTTCTGCACCCGCTTACTCCAAATAAGGGTCATCGGGGGGGGTGGGGTGGGGTGGGGGCGGAGCTGGAGCCTATCCCAGCAGTCATAGAGCGTGGTACACCCTAGACAGGACTCCAGTCTGTCACTTCAATTTCAATTTATTTTCATTTATATAGCGCCAAATCACAACAGAGTTGCCTCAAGGTGCTTCACACAGGAAAGGTCTAATGTTACCAACCCCCAGAGCAACAGTGGTAAGGAAAAACTCCCTCTGAGGAAGAAACCTCAAGCAGACCAGACTCAAAGGGGTGACCCTCTGCTTGGGCCATGCTACAAACATAAATTACAGAACAATTCACAGACGAATATACAGGAAATGTTGTTGGTGCACAGGACAGGAGGGTCGCTAACACAAATACAACTCCCATCTCTGGATGGAGCTGCACCTTAAACAGAGAACAAGGCCAAGGCCACATATGGTCCAATTCACTGAACATGCATGTCTTTGGATGTGGGAGGAAGCTAGAGCACCCAGAGAGAGAGAACCCACAGTCAATCCCATGATCTTGTTGTGAGGAAACAGTGCTAACCACTAATCCACCATGCTGCCCGTTCATGGAGGATATGTACTTTTCAATTTGGCATTGAACTTCTGAACCACGCTTCATGTAATATGAACCAAGGGCCATGAACCACATGCTCACAGCTTCACACTATGCATCATGTAACTGTTGGCTTTTGCACAGTCTCACACCATATGTGCCACACCATGCACTCTCACACCATGCACTCTCACACTATACACCTTAAATTATGAACCATGAATCACAATTTCACACCATGTGTGCCACACCATGCATTCTCACACCATGCACTCTCACACTATGCACCTTAAATTATGAACCATGAATCACAATTTCACACCACGTGTGCCACACCATGCACTCTCACACCATGCACTCTCACACCATGCACCTTAAATTATGAACCATGAATCACATAATATGAACCATGTACCGTGAACTGCATCCTCACAGCTTCAAAATATATGCATCATGTGGCTGTGGGCTTTCATATCACACCACCGTGTCACACCGTCTCACACCATGCATCTGAAGTCCTGAACGATGCATAATGTAATATGAGCCATGTACCATGAACGGCACACTCACAGCATTGCACTATGCGCTTTGTATCTGTGCACTTGCACATACTCACACACCGTGCATGCCACACCATGCACTCTCATGCCATGCATTTGAACTTCTGGTGCATGTTGTGAGCGCACATGAAAGTGGACCAAGACAAACCAAGTGATAAAGTGCCACTCAATTACATGTTGCTCTATGTTCTGGCAACACTCCATTGGCTCTCCTCAGAACTCACTCCAGATCTCCTCAGCTCATGTGTCCTGCTCAGCTGAATAGTGTTTTCAGGACAAATACAAACACACACTCATCTTTATCTGCTTATCCAAAATCAGTTCACAGGGGACTGGAGCCTATCCCAGCAGTTACAGGGCGTGAGGCGGGGTACACCCTGGACAGGACGCCAGTAACATGTAGACAAACAAACACATTCACACCCGCATGCACACCTACGGACAATTTAAAGTTTCCAATCCACCTAACCTGCATGTGTTTGGATGTGGGAGGAAGCTGGAGCACCTGGAGGGAACCTACACAAACATGGGGAGAACATGCAAACTCCACACAGAAAGGCCACAGGTGGGAATCAATCCCATTACCTTCTCGCTGTGAAGCAACAGTGTTAACCACTAATCCACTGTGCTGCCCCGAATAGAAACACATTTGAGGAATTGTGACTGGTATCACATGAATGATCTAGAGCTGTTATTCCCAAATATGTATTAATGACATCGACAGCTTGACAGAATGAAGTCTTTGAGCCGTCCTAGTCTACCCTGAACTCTGCTCAACCTCAACCTGGCTTTAAAACTGTGCTGTCTGGCCCCAGCTTCAACCATGTGAGGAAGGATCTGGGTGTAATCCATTCAGATCCTCAGACTGCCTGATGTGGTGGTGGCGGTTTGAGTAGCTGTGCTCCCATGAGAGCGAGTGGTAAACGCATGCATATAGAGCACAGTCTGTCTTTTTAAACGCACCGCATGCCCTCTTTTCCTCAACACCAGCCAGGCTAAGTGTGTGCACCTGGTGGAGGATCTACCTGCTGATTTACATAGGAGTTAAGCTGCTGTGATGCATGGCGCTGACATGTGTGAGATGGAGAAGGTATGTGAGGCACGGCGGAGTTCAAAGCTGCGGCTCAGAGACGAGGGTTATGGGACCTGGAGAAGAAGCCGACAGCAGGAAGAGGGGATCAGAACGGACAGACTGGAAGAAGGTATCAGAGAGGCAGAGACAGAGCGAAGCATCTCTGCGGCTACTTTACACCAGCACGTCTCTGAAGTGTCAACATCATTTTGACCACAAAATCACTCCCTTCATCTGTTCCATATGTGGCCCGGCTCCCACACGCCAACTTCCATCGCAGCAATCACATTCACGTCTCTTATCAAACAGCGCTGACGGCGGTTGCCCGCGGGAACATCTAACACTACATCTGACTGATAACTTACTGCTCCCATCCTGTAGCGGCTCCAACGAGCAAAGCCGACATCACAGCGGCGGCCGCCTGAAAACACAACAACAAATGAAAAGCAATCAATCTGAGGACAGGACGGCTGACAGAAAGAGGAAATGGAAGTGAATAATGAAAAGGAGGGGACTCTTAAAGCTTTATGACATTCCTGTGTGGGTGGAGGCGGGGGTGTGGTTCAGTGGAGTGGCCTCTGATGTACCACATTGGTCTCAGAACCCAACTTTCATTAGTGGAGCGGCCCATAAAAGGGCACCCGGAGCACCTGACAGCCGGCCCCCCTCCGCCACGCCGCCTGCTCTATTAAACATCTGGTGACACAAGACCTCAAATGTTTTAGCTAAGTCTCCTGCCACTCTCGTAAACAGTCTGTGGTGTAATGCAAGACAGAGGTGGCAGGCTAGGCTGGCCGGGCCAGACCGGACCAGATCCAGAAAGACATGGCTGAGTGTTTGCAGATCAGGAAGCATAAGGTCTGGTGTTTATTCCAACATCAGATAAATCAGCACACAAATAATACATCAAACAGACTGAGGAAACACAGGAACACATGGTCTTATTATGGGCGACACTTAACAGCCTGCTTGATTGGTCCAGGGAGAGCTGAGACCTTTCCAGGTAACTCAGCAGGAGAACCAGCAGCTACTGCTCCTTAAGCACAGTGCTGCCCATTGTCAGGCTAAGCAATCACTCACATCAAATACAACCCCAATGGATGCAAAATGCAACAGCTTATGAAGGGAAAAGGCTGATCTCTGTATATATTTAAGGCTGGCTGCTGTCGAGGAGGCTGTGGCTGAGCGGATCAAAGGCCAGCGGCGTGCTGCTGCAGCTCCGAACCACTTAGCACCTTTTCACTACCTTTGATCTGATAATTAAGAGGCTACTCCAGGAGCAGGTGGCACTGATAAGTGCAGCGCTAAACCAACAGCAGAGTGCACACAGCGCCAAAGCCTTGCTGTGTAATGATGGACACTCAGATACAGCTCATTCTTTCGAAGGGAAGCTAAAACACTGACTCGCTGCGTGCAAATAGCACAACCCACTCCAGTAAATGACGAGGCAAAGATGAAAGTCCTGATAGACGCAGTCTGATGGAGGATGCTGAACACTGAGAGCATGAAGAGGAAACCGAAAACAGGGGAAGACAGGGAGGACTGTGACATGATGGGAGGGGGCGTATCGAGGTGGTCTGTCCATTACGAGATGTGCTGAGTGATGAGATCACCGGAGGCGGACGTGAAGAGAAAGATGTTGTTTTGTTTGCCACCGAGGAACAGGATGCAGAGGTGTGCACACCGTGTCATTACAGCAGCTTTGAAGATGTCCTTGATGAAGAGAAGATACTCCACATTAGAAGACACCTCAGGGGAATGCACGCTGACTACCCACAGTAAGAAACAAACTGCACTGTGGGATTGAATAAGTGAAGCACCTTATCGCACATTTCTGGAAATAAAAGATGCTCAAAACCAATGCCTGCATTTCATTGGTGTCTGGGAATCAGTTGTGCATCAGGAAGAAGGACTGCATTTCTTCGGGAGTTCTCCATCTAACAAATGCTCAAAGTGCTTTACAAAGATGCCACATACGAGGAGCAGTTGAGAGGATTTGAGACTGATCCAGAAAAAGTGGGGCAAGGTCCTCCATCTTTTGCATTCTGGTTAACCAAGTTTGACACTGCACCCATCTAGTTAAAATTTTAAACAGTCTTGAGATATGTTGGTTTCTCAAAATGTAAAAGATGGAGAACCACACAAGAAGTTTTTGGGAATAGGCTCAGAACGTTTCAGTTGCCCCTGGTATTTATTACTCAAGCAAAGGCCAGTATCCATTTTTACAGCTGGGTGGGCTGCGACAATGCAGATTATGAGGGGTGGGATGGTATGGTAGTATGAGTGGATATGATGGCATACCTGCGCCTTGTGCACTGAGCTATCTGCTCTACAAGAGAGAGCGCTGTCCAGCCAAGGTATTGTATTCTTAAAAATGTAGCAGTTTGGTTCCATACACAGGTAACACCCAACAGTCGATCCTAGACAGCATATTACCTGTAGTTCCAGTCCATAAAACATTATCCCTCATCAAATTGTTCCAATCAAGTCAAATCAACAAGTGTCAGCTGTGTGTGATTTCTAAAGTCAGTCACTCCCTCACTCATCTTCAACCGCTTATCGGGTCGGATCGCGTGGGCAACAGCTCCAGCAGGGGTCCCCAGACTTCCCTTTCCTGGGCCACATTAACCACCTCTGACTGAGGGATCCTGAGGCGTTCCCAGTGTGGAGATATAATCTCTCCACCTAGTCCTGGGTCTTCCCCGGGGTCTCCTTCCAGCTGGAAGTACCTGGAACACCTCCCTAGAGAGGCGCCTAGGGGCATCCTTACTAGATGCCTGAACCACCTCAGCTGGCTCCTTTCAATGTGAAGGAGCAGCAGCTCTACTCCGAGCTCCCCACAGATGACCAAGCTTCTCACCTTATCTCTAAGGGAGACAACAGCCACCCTCCTAAGGAAGCCCATTTCGGCTGCTTGTACCCGCAATCTAGTTCTTTCGGTCATGACCCAACCATGATGACCATAGGTGAGAGAAGGAACAAAGATTGACCAGTAGATCGAGAGATACGCCTTTTGGCTCAGCTCTCTTTTTGTCACAAAAGTACAGTAGAGTGAATGCAATACCGCCCCTGCTATGTCAAATCTCTGGCCAGTCTCATGCTCCATTGTCCCTTCATTTAATTGGTGAACAAGAACCCAAGGTACTTGGACTCTTTCACTTGGGGCCAGACCGTATTCCCTACCCGGAGTAGGCAATCCATAGGTTTCCAGCTGAGAACCATGGCCTCAGATTTTATAGGTGGTGATCCTCATCCCAGCTGTTTCACACTCGGCCGCAAACTGATCCACTGAGTGTTGGAGATAACAGGCCATTGAAGCCAACAGGACAACATCATCTGCAAAAAGTAATGATGAGACCCTAAACCCACAAAACAGGAAACCCTCCTCCCTTTGTGATTTCTAAATTCCTGACTGATATTAATATTGGTATAGTATATAGTATGATAGTCATATTATGTTTTTTAAACAAGCACTGAGCTGTTTTGGAGAGCACTGAGAAAACCATTTGCATTTCAGAAAACCTACCCCCCACCCCCCCCACACACACACACGCACACACAGCTCGTCCAACGTCCAAGACACTCAGTCAGCATTATCTCACCGTGGGTTTCCTCAGCTCCTCATACAGCTAAAGGCAATGTACCTTTTATTAGTTACAATTTAAATGCTTACTGCCAATTCCCTGCTGAAGCCAAAAACCATTTTCACAAGTCAACATGCTCAAACTCCCTTTACTCTGTACCTGAGTCATCCTCCTAGGAACATTTTAGAAAACACAAAAAAACGCTACAATGCTTTGTTCTTGTGTTTGCAGTCCGTCAGTCCCGTAGAGGTCACTGGGGCAGGATGATCAGGATTACTGCTCCTATCTGAGATGATCGCACAGAGGAACTCAGTCTGCCCAGCACCCTTTTGAAGTGGGATTGCGGAGGACGGTGTTGTGATACGTCACGCAATGACAAATGAGGTAATGAGAGGAAAGAAGGAGGAGGAGATATCAGCCACAGGTACTGAACCTGCTTCCATAAATCACTGCTATGGCCTTTCCACCCTCGACAGAAACACTTCCAAACTGGATAGGGGTGCCAAGATGCTCTCTTCTTTGTGCTCAACAAAGCTGTCTTGGGAATATTAGATAGACACTCACATACATCCCAGAAACAGCCTCTGGTTATATGTGGATTAGTCATAGTGAGCAAAACAGCTGCAATAGTCAGGAGTCGCATGAAAAATTCCACCTGTCTTAATGTCCCAAATTAAGCACTGGAGGTGCTCCAGCAGAACCTCCAGTCTGACATAGAAATCAAAGCAAAACCACCTGAGACCAGGGGCCTCATGTACAAAGATGTGCATGGACTTCCTACTAAAACATGGCATATGCCAAACCCCAGAAACTGGCATAAGAGCAAAAATATTCAGCTGTATCAAAGTGTGCGTAGGCATGGATCCACACACGATCTGTTTGTACATCCCGTAGAACGTGGACTCGAACGTGGAACCAAACTCCTCCCTGGCCACGCCCCATTTAAATATGCAATCTCATGTAAATAAGCCCATTGAGCAGGGATTCCCCACACCGTCACAACAGACAACATGAACTCAAAATTACATGAAGACACGCAGGCATAGATTATTCGGTACGCTATTAAACGGATTAATCATGAAACTGAAAATATGTTGGTGGAAGCTACGGAGCATATGTGTGTATGTGTGAGGCTGACATGCAAAACAGCGCACACACACTGACGTTAAAAAGGTGAGGTGTGCTGAAAGTCATCCAGATTCTTCCCATTCTAATAGTGCCATTTGCAGTGAGAGCCGGTTTCCATGGAATCGGAGCTGTTGACTGCACACATGTTCACGTTGTATGTGATGCGCAAATGCGCATCAGGCTGGTGTTTGGCACGGTGCATAATGGCAGCTGCTCAATCAAACAACTTTATTAATCCCACAGGGGGCAATTAAGTAGCTGCTTGCTGTGTAAATAGAATATTTGTGTAATTTATCCAAATGTAAACCAGCGCGGCCACATTTGGGCATGTACGCATTCAAATATCAAATCAAATCAATTTTATTTATATAGCGCCAAATCACAACAAACAGTTGCCCCAAGGTGCTTATTATATGTTTATTATTATGATTATTATAAAGGTTTTTTTTTATTTTTGCTTGATGTTGAGAGCTGCAGAGCTTCTTAACAGCCTTCCTATGTTCCGTATTTGTCAATAAATGTGTGTGTAAATTGTAAATGTCACACTGTCAGCGGAGGCGCACCTCACCTTTTTAACTTCAGTGTGTGCACTGTTCTGCGTGTCTGCCTCACACAGTCACACTCTGTAACGCCCACAAACATTTTTCCAATTTCATGATTAATCCGTTTCACAGTGTACCAAATAAACTGCCCCTGCATGTATCCCCATAATTTACAGTCATCAATAATATAATTTCCTTTCTGTGTTCATGTTGTCTGATGTGATGTTGTGGGGAATCCCTGCTCAAAGGAGCAATTTAGATGAAATTACATGTTTAAATGGGGCATGGCCAGTGAGGAGTTCCACATTCAATTCCACATTCAGTGGGATGTACAAATGGAACATGCGTGGATTCATGCCTGCGCACACTTTGATACATCTGAATATTTTTGTGCTTACGCCAGTTTCTAGGTTTTCGTGTACGCCATGTTTAGGAGGAAATCCACGCAAGTCTTTGTGCATGAGGCCCCAGGTGTCACGCCCATGGGTGCTGACACATCTTCAATCCATAGGCGGGTTTCCATTTCTCTCCGAATTGCACAATTTGAAGATGTGCTTAATGGAAACAAGCATATTGTGAAAGAACACTCAAATACTAAAAAAACCCCCCAAAAAAACCCAAATCACTCACATGATGTATTCAGGCAATTTGAGAAAGTCTTACTGTACATCATGGCAATGGAATCACTTTTTTTCCACTACTACGGGTCACATGATGTACCAAAAGTTGTGTTGTAATGTAATGAAGTAAAAATACTTTGTTAATACTTTGTGTTCAAAGAACCATGGCCATGGCTATAATCAAGGAATTAATGAATTGACATGAATGACTTGATGCACTCATATGAACACATCAGCCAACTCTGCGTGTCCAGCTGTCCATCACGTGCCGCACAGAGCGACACCGCGTCATTTGGACTATAACTTACGTGGTGGGTGTGACACTTGGCTCGCCAGCCGGTCACATGATCAGACAAATATTTTCACATGGGGCAGACTGGCTGATCAGCCACCTGGCCAGGCTAATGTCACGTCCACCACGTAAGTTATAGTCCACATGACAGAAAGAAAGAGTGGGAAAAAAAAAAAATATATATATATATATATAAAGGGGAAAGGTGTGAAGTCATTCATGTGTGATTGCTTTGCTCATCGCGCTGTGGACAGGGGGCGTGTTAGCTGACCGCTGGCAAGCGATTCACTGTGAGCTGGAACAGAATGAGCACGATGTGTTAAATTAAAACAAAGACAACACCAAGAGGGAGGAAAAATAAAAAATAATACAACAAATAAATTCATATTTACATAACAAATACATAATAGTAATTAAAACAGATCAATGATTAAATACATAAATACGAGGTCTATTAGAAAAGTATCCGACCTTATTTTTTTCAAAAACCATATGGATTTGAATCACGTGTGATTGCGTCAGACAAGCTTGCATCCTCGTGCACATGCATGAGTTTTTCCATGCCTGTTCATCATGGCGTTGCTTTGCACCATGACGCACTGCCGCGATGTGCGGAATTCCTCCGCACGTCTCTCTCAATGTGCCGAAAAAGTGCTGATGTCCACATCTTTTCACAATTCCTGTGCTAGTCAGACGACGTCCTGGATAAAACACAGCATCCAGTTTGGAAATGAACAGCACATTCCACTGTTACAGGAGTTTTTGTCATGGAAAGAGGAGCGAGGCTTCGTGCGTCGCGGCGGTGCCACATGGTGCACAGCAACGCTGTGATGAAGCCTCACGGGACATGTTCTGGCATGTCCAGGCACATCCACAATTTCTCGGATAATCACTCGATGAAAAAACCACCGACAGCTGTCTGAACGCCATCTCAAAGCCATCCTGTGAGACCAAAACAGAGGTGTTCCTTTGTCTCGCTCCATAAGCAAGTTGGTCGTGATGCGCGAAGCCTCCGCTCGGCTTTCCATGACAAAATCTCTTGTTAAAAGTGAAATCTGCCAGAAAATGGTTGATGTCCAGCTATTGTGATAACCAGAGAAAGTGCACACGACGGTCCGGCTCCACAGAGCCATCCGTTTAGAAATGATCCGGTGGTTTGTGGCTCTCGATGGCGGCACGGAGCACGGCAAGCGTCCTTAAAGCTGTCTTTAAAGCTGTCCTTAAAGCTGTAGTAACAGTCCTTATTCTCTGTGAAGCCCGTAAAATTTTCACCGAAAGCCAGATAAAGTTTTCGAATGGTTTCCAGCTGCCAGTCTCTAACAGTTTCTAAAAAAAATTCTGATGGAAAAAAAGTCCAAATCATTCCGCCATTTCCTGACAATGAAAATCCGCTGAGGGGGTGGACCACTCCTCACTCAAAGCCTGCTCACAGGCGAATGACGCAACCGACAGGCGTGGAAAAACTCACGCATGTGCACGAGGGTTCAAGCTTGTCTGATGCAATCACACGTGATTCAAATCCATATGGTTTTTGAAAAAAAAAACCGATTGATGAAAACCTGCTCCAGGGCACTCTTGACCTCAGACTGGGGCGTGATGGAGTGTGAAACCTAATACCTTGTGGAGTTTTTAACTTTTCACTTGTTGGAGCGGACCTTTTAGCACGGAATGTAACTGAAAACCCAAGACATCAACCTCCTGGTTGGAGCAGAATTATTTACTTTTGTTAAATACCTGTGAACCCAAACATCAACATGTGGACAGCAAAACTATTTGCCTTAGGTCACACACACCGCGTGTTCGTTGTTCCGAAATAAGGAAGTCAGTCTCAATTTATAATGTACATTGTCCTGGAAGACAGACCTCTTACGCGGGAATTTATTAACAAATTATTATTCAAACAGAGCGAGTAAAAATAAGTTTACCAGGCACAGAATTCTGTGGATCCGTTCAGCTGGCTCCTCCTAATGCAATTCTTAGCAAATCACCAGCAGGGGAGACAGCAGGAAAGACTGAAGACTCTCTGACTACACTACATTTTTATAATCAGAATCTGTTCTCTGTTGATTGGTCAGAGTCCCATCCATCTTCACGGTCCAGCAGTGGTCTTCTCCCACGGTCCACCCACTGCGCTGTCCTCTCACCTTTGTTCTCCTTTGATAGGCAAAATCTCCTTCACATCCTTGTCAGCTTGCTTTGGGCCTCCTTGGCATGGTTTCCAATTCAGGTCAACTTAAAATGATACTTCAGTTGACATCATTGATAAAGACGTGATCCTCCCATGTGTGTGCTTACGTGATCATAAAATGCAATGTCATGTTTAGGCCATGTGGCAAACTAGGTCAAACTTTAAAGACTTGAAAAGTAAGGCCTTGTGTTAGTGGCACTGCTGCCTGCTGTTTACATCTTTTCACATGATAACAAGATAATGAAAGGCGCTTATCTTTTACAAGATATACTTTTGGTGCAGACAAAAGTACAGAAACTTACTGTGCAAACTTGCTGACAGTCATCGCTCTTAACCTCACATAACCCCAGCAGAAATGCAACAATGTATTAACATGGGTCTTCAAGAGCCTGAAATGATTAATAATATATGAGATATGTATTTCTACGTAATTTATTAACAGGCGAAGGTTCATCTTTCAGCAGGACAATGACCCTAAGCACACAGCCAAGATATCAAAGGAGTGGCTTCAGGAAAACTCTGTGAATGTCCTTGAGTGACCCAGCCAGAACCCAGACCTCAATCCAATTGAACATCTCTGGAGAGAACAAAATCGTCAGCCATACAAGGGCATGATTGACGTCATACTTGACGGGATACATTTGGGATTACCTTTCACTACTATGCTGATGATACTCAGTTGTACATGCTGATAACTGCTGGTAATCTCATTCACATAAAATCTTTAGAAGATTGACTTGCATCAGTGAGAAGTTGAATGTCTAGAAACTTCCTACTTTTAAACTCTGATAAGACTGAAATGATGGTTCTTGGTCCAGTGAGACATTGGTATCAATTTGACCAGTTAACGCTTAGCCTAGGCTTGTGTGTCATACATCACACTGACTAAGTGAGGAACCTTGGGGTAATTTTGGATCCTACATTGTCCTTTGACCTCCACATTAGAGATATTACGAAGACTGCTTTCTTCCACCTGCAAAATAAAGCAAAGATTTGTCCCATCCTGTCTGTGGCTGATGCTGAGACCTTGATCTCTGTGTTTATCTCTTCTAGATTGGACTACTGCAATGTTCTATTTTCTGGTTTACCGCAGTCCAGCATTAGGGCTCTCCAATTGGTTCAAAATGCTGCAGCCAGACTTTTGACACAAAGCAGAATGTTCGACCACATTACTCCCATTTTGGCATCAGATTTTAAGGTTCTGCTACAAGTCTATAAAATTGTTCATGGACTGGCACCTCCCTACCTAGCTGACCTAATTAAACCTTACGTACCGGCCTGGGCTTTGCATTCTCAGGTTGCAGGGCTACTTTGTGTCCCGAGGGTGAATAAGAAGTCTGTGGGTCATAGAGGTTTCTCTTATCATGCCCCTGTTCTGTAGTGTGATCTCCAGTGCATAAAACAGTCAGATTCTGTGGAGACTTTCAAGTCCAGACCTAAGACACACTTATTTTCCGTTTCATATGGCTAGCATACTGGCATAGTATAGTTCTACGCTTTTTACTCTTGGAATTCATTTTATTAGGAAACGGAGCGGGCCGTGGCCTCAACTTTACCTAAATTCTGAGTCTTTTAGTGAAGCTTAGGGCTAGTGGCTGGCGATGACCTTAGTATTTCCTGTTTTTCTTGTTGTTTAATGCTGGCAAATTATACTGTATTTGTTGTCTTTCTGATGTCTGTTTATGTTTTTTTTTTCTGGAGGTCAACAGCATTTCCTATATATTCATTTTGTGAATTGTTCTGTAATTTGTGTCTGTATCATGGCCCAAGCAGAGGGTCACCCCTTTGAGACTGGTCTGCTTGAGGTTTCTTCTTCAGAGGGAATTTTTTCTTACCACTGCTGCTCTGGGGGTTAGTAAGGTGAGACCTTATTTGTGTGAAGCACCTTGAGGCAACTCTGTTGTGATTTGGTGCTATATAAATGAAAATAAATTGAAATTGAAAATTGAAAATGGCAGCACCGATGCTCCCCATCCAACCTGATGGAGTTGAGAGGTGCTGCAAAGAGGAATGGGCAAAACTGCCCAAAGATAGGTGAGCCAAGGTTGTGGCATCATATTCAAGAAGACTTGAGACTGTAATTGCTGCCAAAGATGCAGCAACAAAGTATTGAGCAAAGGGTGTGAATACTTATGAACATGCAATTAAAAAAAAATAATAAAAAAACTTCATGTTTTCATTATGGCATGATGTGAGTAGAATTTTGAGGGAAAAATGGATTTACTCCATTTTGGAATAAGCCTGCAACACAACAAAATGTGGAAAATGTGAGTGAGTACTCTATGGATGCGCTGTATATGACCTATTCACGACTGACAGTTCTTGATGCAGTGCTGTCTGTGGAATTAAAGATCACAGTTGTTCAGCATATACTTGTGCCCTACTGCTCAATGTAGTAAAATTCCTCCAGATTCCTTGAATCATTTAATAATTTTATGCACAGGAGAGGGAAATGTAAATCTGTTCCAATATTTCTGTGAGGAACATTGTTTTAAAACTTTTCAGTCATTTTCTCATGCATTTATTGACAAACTGGAGGTCCTCTGCCTGTTTTTTTCTCATCAGAGACTCAGCCTTTTCTGGACACTGCTTTTCTATGAAATCACGATTACAATAGCCTATTAACATCAACTGTTTGAAATACCATCTATATTATAATAGCCAAGTGGCCACTGTGTGTGTGTGTATGTGTGTATGTGTGGCTTAGATCACGCAAAAACCGGGTAGCGCTGACATTTGCTGTTTGGTATGCTGATGTATTTTGGGTTAAGGATGAACGCTGTGAAAACAGAAAGTTGATAGGACTAATATTTTTAGAGAAATTAGCAATTTTAACGAACCAGTTTTCAAATTAAATTATTTCCTACTACTTTTATTCTTTATTTTACTTTGTCTTTTATTTGTTTCATTGCTTGTTGTAATTTTATTGTTAATCTTAATTAATTTACTTACGATTGGGGTAATGTGGTGCTGCTTTTTAAATTACGTATGTACAGCACTTTGGTTGACTGCTGTTGTTTTAAACATGCTTTAGAAATAATGGTTGAGTTGAGTTGAAGGTTGATAACCAATAAACAATGAATGTTGCGTTGCAATGCACCATGGAGTTTTGCTGTTTTGGGATTTTAAATGTTATTATTGTGGTTCATGTTACCTTAACAGTGTTGTTAGTCTTACTGATTTATTGTTATTTTGTTATTCAATTGGTGTAGTCGGTTTAGTTAAGTTATGTTGTCATTACCATGAGTGAGTTCAGTTTCATGTTGTTGACACCATGAGTGAAATGTATATTGTGTTTGATTTCCACCCTGTTTGTGTCTAAAATTAGAAGCACCTGCATGCGGTAAAGACAAAATGGCTGTGCAAGCCTGTAACATCCATCAGGGACAAACAGAGCACAGCTGACATTTGCCATTTGGTATACTTATGTATTTTGGGCCAAGTATGAACGGCGACAAAACGGAACACTGATAGGACTACTAGTTTTGGAGAAGCAACAAATATTAGCTCACATTGCTAATTACATTTTGGACTTACACACCTTTCCAGCAGTGGGCAGTAAATCATGTTTATATTAAAAGTGTGAGTGTAAGTGCATATAATTGTAAATACATTAAAAAAAAAGAAAAAAAAAGTGAAAACACTTATTTTCATTGTGGTCCATTTAAAAATCATATGACAAAATAAAATTAATAATAATAATAATAATAATAATAATAATAATAATAATAATAATAATAATAATAATAATAATAATATGTATATGATAACAACAGCCTAAACAATTTATAAAAACATTAAGACATTAAATTAACATTAAAAATTACATAATTAACAGGAAACAAAAGGGTTGAGTTCCTCTTCTAAAAACTGTTGAGGTCTAAGGTTCTAAAAACATTCTGGACTGGCATGACATTCCAACTCATTGCTTAATTTGTTACCACCCTTGAAACATAAATCACTATCCAATTCAGAGCCCGTGGATCCCCACACGTGAGTCTTTATTTATTTACTTCTTTTTATCTCAATACCAACCCTAAATTGTCGATGTTGCAATTCCAACATTTTTCAGAATGTATTGCAGGCCTTCAGTTCATAAAGGAAATGAAGTGGACCACACAAAATGTGAAATATCTTGGGTTCATATTGTCTGCGATCAAAGTCAAAGTAAACAAAGTAAACAGAAGGCAAAGTAAATGTAACAGTCACTGTGCTTTTTCTTTTTTTACTTGGCTTTTTCCATCACATCTCAACTTTTTCTAATTTGGGGTTGTAGTTTTAGTTTCCTCTGTATAGCCACAGATTCTTAGACTGATTGATGTTGACATCAGGTCTGTGTGACACCAGGGCCCCACTGGACCAAAATAGGATCAGGGACTAAGCCGGGATATTGTGGTTATTCTCGATTTTTCTGTGATCCAGTTGCGCAAAAGTGGGATAGTGGAAAGTGGGATATGTAATGAAGACCAGGCTTGGTGCCAGGATGTGTTTCATCTTGTTAACCCAGGAATGTGAATCACTGCAAATCATGAATTATCTGCAAACCGTGATTTTAAAACATGAATACTAAAAAAAACAAATCTCCTGAAACATAAACGCACATCTCGCAAAATGTGAATTTCTTCACGTTTGGTGTACCATATGTGCTTGGCTGAGGAGCCAATGGTGCGAAACTACCATCTGTGCGCCTATTGACCCCAAAACGGGAAAACCTAAAAAAAAAAAAAAAAAAAAAATATATATATATATATATATATATATATATATATATATATACGAGGTCTGTCCATAAAGTATAGGTCCTTTTAATTTTTTTCAAAAACTATATGGATTTCATTCATATGTCAGACATGCTTGAACCCTCGTGCGCATGCGTGAGTTTTTCCACGCCTGTCGGTGACGTCACTCGCCTGTGAGCACTCCTTGTGGGAGGAGTCGTCCAGCCCCTCGTCGGAATTCCTTTGTCTGAGAAGTTGCTGAGAGACTGGCGCTTTGTTTGATCAAAATTTTTTCTAAACCTGTGAGACACATCGAAGTGGACACGGTTCGAAAAATTAAGCTGGTTTTCAGTCAAAATTTTAACGGCTGATGAGAGATTTTGAGGTGATACTGTCGCTTTAAGGACTTCCCACGGTGCGAGACGTCGCGCAGCGCTCTCAGGCGCCATCATCAGCCTGTTTCAAGCTGAAAACCTCCACATTTCAGGCTCTATTGATCCAGGACGTCGTGAGAGAACAGAGAAGTTTCAGAAGAAGTCGGTTTCAGCATTTTATCCGGATATTCCACTGTTAAAGGAGATTTTTTTAATGAAAGACATGCGGGCGGATTGCAGCGTCGGCTCGCAGCCGCCGCGACGCTCCGCCACAGGAAAAACACCTCCGTTAGAAGCCTTAAGGACAAGTTGGAACATGTCCAGCTGTTAAACAATTTCTCATATACTCACTCCACTGAAAGCCATCAAAAGCCGCCTGGATTTTACAAATGGTTATCAACACGGAGGTGTTTTTCCTGTGCCGCCGTACCGCGCCGGCTGCGTCCCGACGCGCGGACCCGTCCGCACGTCTTTCATTAAAAAAATCTCCTTTAACAGTGGAATATCCGGATAAAATGCTGAAACGTCTCTGTTCTCTCATGACGTCCTGGATCAATAGAGCCTGAAATGTGGAGGTTTTCAGCTTGAAACAGGCTGATGACGGCGCCTGGGAGTGCTGCGCGACGTCCCACTGCGTGGGAAGTCCTTAAAGCGACAGTATCACCTCAAAATCTCTCATCAGCCATTAAAATTTTCACTGAAAACCAGCTTAATTTTTCAAACCGTGTCCACTTCGATGTGTCTCACAGGTTTAGAAAAAATTTTGATCAAACAAAGCGCCAGTCTCTCAGCAACTTCTCAGACAAAGGAATTCCGACGAGGGGCTGGACGACTCCTCCCACAAGGAGTGCTCACAGGCGGATGACGTCACCGACAGGCGTGGAAAAACTCACGCATGCACGTGAGGGTTCAAGCATGTCTGACGTAAAAACATATGAATGAAATCCATATAGTTTTTGAAAAAAATAAAAAGGACCTATACTTTATGGACAGACCTCATATATATATATATATATATATATATATATATATATTATATATATATATATATATATATATATATATATATATATATATATATATATATATATATATACACGAGGTCTATTAGAAAAGAAACCGACCGTTTTATTTTTTAAAAAAACTATATGGGTTTGATTCATATGTTTTTACGTCAGCCAAGCTTGAACCTTCGTGCACATGCGTGAGTTTTTCCACACCTGTCGGTGACGTCATTTGCCTGTGAGCATACCTTGTGGTAGGAGTGGTCCAGCCCCCTCGTCGGATTTTCATTGTCTGAGAAGTTGCTGAGAGACTGGCGCTGTGCTTCATCAAAATTTTTTCAGAAACTGTGAGGCACATCCGAGTGGATACCATTCGAGAAATTAAGCTGGTTTTCGGTGAAAATTTTAACGGCTGATGAGAGATTTTGGATTGTTTCTATCGCTGTAAGGACTTCCCACGGAGCAGGACGTCGCGCAGCGCTCCAAGGCGACGTCGTCATCCTGTTTCAAGCTGAAAACCTCCAAATTTAAGCCTCTGTTGACCCAGGACGTCGTGAGAGAACAGAGAACTTTCAGAAGAGGTCGGAATCAGCAGTTTATCCGGACATTCCACTGTTAAAGGAGATTTTTTTTAATGAAAGACGTGAGGACGGATTGGTGCGTCGGCTCGTAGCCGGCGCGGCGTGCCCGCCACAGGAAAAACACCTCCGTGTTGATAACCATTTGTAAAATCCAGGCGGCTTTTGGTGGCTTTCAGTTGAGTGAGTATCTGAGAAATTGTTTAACAGCAGGGCATGTTCCAACTTGTCCTTAAGGCTTCCAATGGAGGTGCTTTTCCTGTGGTGGGCATGCCGCGCCGGCTGCAAGCCAACGCGCCAATCCGTCCGTACGTCTTTCATTAGAAAAATCTCCTTTAACAGTGGAATGTCTGGATAAACTGCTGATTCTGACCTCTTTTGAAACTTCTCTGTTCTCTCACAACGTCCTGGGTCAACAGAGGCTTAAATTTGGAGGTTTTCAGCTTGAAACAGGATGATGACGTCGCCTCGGAGCGCTGCGCGACGTCCCGCTCTGTGGGAAGTCCTTACAGCGATAGAAACAATCCAAAATCTCTCATCAGCCGTTAAAATTTTCACCGAAAACCAGCTTAATTTGTCGAATGGTGTCCACTCGGATGTGCCTCACAGTTTTTGAAAAATTTTGATGAAGCACAGCGCCAGTCTCTCAGCAACTTCTCAGACAAAGGAATTCCGACGAGGGGGCTGGACCACTCCTCCCACAAGGCGTGCTCACAGGCAAATGACGTCACCGACAGGCGTGAAAAAAGTCTTGCATGCCCACGAGGGTTCAAGCTTGGCTGATGTAATCACACATGATTCAAATCCATATGTTTTTTTTTTAAATAATAAGGTCGGATACTATATATATATATATATATATATATATATATATATATATATATATATATATATATATATATATAAATAACATTTTTCAGTTGAAGCAGTTTATGCGTTTCAGTTTACACGTCAATTACTGCAGTGAGGTAGTGAGGTGAGCTTGAGCAGCTCTCGCATCTGGTGTGATGTGTCCGGTCCCGCTGGGCATGACCCGCTCCGGGGACAGTGGCAGGTGTGGCGTTTGACTGGGACGGTCCACCTGTCAAACAGTAACATAGGTGTGAAACTCAAGGAGGACAGAAACCTCTGCTGGAGACTGATCACAGTTCAACAGACTGATCACAGTTCAACAGTCTTAAGAGAAATGTGGTAGAAAAACAAACATCACTAGTTTCTAATGTCAGGAAGGTAGACAACAAGCTACATTATTTTTATCCATATTAGCCATCCTCTGAGCAGGAAAAATAACATTATTCTGAATGAGCAGGCAGCTGAAAAACAGAAGCATAGTGCAAAACTGAAGAGAGACACAAGAAAAATATTCAATAAATTCAGGTGTGGTGTCATCACATTCACTGAACACATCAGTGGTATCCTGCTGGTTTGTTGAATGGATAAGTATTTTTCTGATGGATCAGTATTTTTTTGATGGATAAGTATTTGTCTGAGGGACAAGCATTTGTCTGATAGATAAGTGTTTGTCTGATGGATCAGTATTTTTTTGATAGATAGGTATTTGTTTGAGAGATAAGCATTTGTCTGATGGATCAATATTTTCTTGATAGATAAGTATGTGTTTGACAGATAAGTATTTGTTTGATGGATAAGTATTTGTCTGATTGATAGGTATTTGTCTGATGGATCAGTATTTTTTGATAGATAAGTATTTGTTTTCGACAGATCACCACCTGGTGGTGAGTTGGATCCGCTGGGAGGGGAGGAAGTCGGTCAGACCGGGCAGGCCCAACGTATTGTGAGGGTCTGCTGGGAACGACTGGCAGAACCCTCTGTCAGTGAGGTCTTCAACTCCCACCTCCAGGAGAGCTTCTCACAGATCCTGTGGGAGGTTGGAGACATGGAGTCCGAGTGGACCATGTTCTCCACCTCCATTGTCGTTGCGGCCGCTTGCAGCTGTGGTCGCAGGGTCTCTGGTGTCTGTTGCGGCGGCAATCCCCGAACTCGGTGGTGGATGCCGGAAGTAAGGGATGCCGTCAAGCTTAGGAAGAAGTCCTGCTTGTCTTTGTTGGCAGGTGGGACTCCGGAGGCAGCTGACAGGTAACAGCAGGCCAAGCGTGCTGCAGCCTGTGCAGTCGCAGAGGCAAAAACTCGGGTCTGGGAGGAGTTCGGGGAGGCCATGGAGTAGGACTTTCAGTCGGCCTCAAAGAAATTCTGGCAAACTGTCTGACGCCTTCCGGAGACAGAAGCAGCTCTCCACCAACACTGTCTACAGTGCAGGTGAGGAACTGTTGACCCTGACTGGAGATGTTGTCGGGTGGTAGAAGGAATACTTTGAGGATCTCCTCAATCCCATCGTCACATCTTCCGAAGAGGAAGCAGAGACTGGGACTCAGAGGCGGACTCATCCATCATCCAGGCCGAAGTCACTGAGGTGGTCAGAAAGCTCCTCGTTGGCAAGGCTCCTGGGCTGGATGAAATCCATCTGGAGTACCTTAAGTCTCTGGATGTTGTGGGACTGTCTTGGTTGACACCTCTCTGCAACATTGTGTGGCGGTTGAGGACCGTGCCTCTGGATTGGCAGACCGGGGTGGTGATCCCTCTGTTTAAGAAGGGGGACTGGAGTGTGTGTTTCAACTACAGGCGGCTCACACTCCTCAGCCTCCCCGGTAAGGTCTATTCCAGAGTACTGGAGAGGAGAATTCGACCCATAGTCAAACCTCGGATTCAGGAGGAGCAGTGTGGTTTTTGTCCTGGTCGCAGCACTCAGGACCATCTCTACACCCTCCATCAGGTGCTCGAGGGTTCATGGGAGTTCGCCCAACCAGTCCACATGTGTTTTGTGGATCTGGAGAAAGAGTTCAACCATGTCCCTTGAGGCGCCCTGTGGGGGGTGCTCCAGGAGTACAGGGTTCAGGGTCCTTTGTTAAGGGCTATCCGGTCCCTGTACGGCCACAGCAGTAGCATGGTTCGCATTGCCGGTAGTAAGTCAAGCCTGTTTCCAGTGCACGTCGGCCTCCACCAGGGCTGCCCTTTGTCACCGGTTCTGTTCATTACCTTTATGGACAGAATTTCTAGGTGCAGTCAGGGTGTAGAGGGGGTCCGGTTTGGGAACCACAGAATCTCATCTCTGCTGTTTGCAGATGATGTGGTTCTATTGGCTCCGTCAAATCAGGACCTTCAGTGTGCACTGGAACGGTTTGCAGCCGAGTGTGAGGCGTCTGGGATGAAAATCAGCACCTCCAAATCCGAGGCCATGGTTCTCAACCGGAAAAAGGTGCTTTGCCATCTTCATGTCGGTGGAGTGTCCTTGCCTCAAGTAGAGGAGTTTAAGTATCTCGGGGTCTTGTTCACAGGAGAGGGACAGATGGAGCATGAGATTGACGGACGGATCGATGCAACATCTGCAGAGATGTGGTCGCTGTATCAGACCGTCGTGGTGAATAGAGAGCTGAGCAAGGGGGCAAAGCTCTCGATTTACCTACTGATCTTCGTTCCGAACCTCACCTATGTTCATGAGATTTGACTCATTACCTAAAGAACAAGATCGTGAGTACAAGCGGCCGAGATGAGTTTCCTCTGCAGGGTGGCTGGGCGCTCCCTTAGAGATAGGTTGAGGAGCTCTTGTCACTCGGGAGGAGCTCGGAGTCGAGCTGCTGCTCCTCCATGTCGAAATCTGCCAGGTGAGGTGGCTCGGGCATCTTTTTTGCATGCCCCCTGGACGCCTCGCTGGAGAAGTGTTCTGGGCACGTCCCATCGGGACGTTGGAGGGACTATGTCTCGCAGCTGGCTTGGGAATGCCTTGGGGTTCCCCGGAGGAGCTGGGGGAGGTGTGTGGATCGGGAGGTCTGGGTGGCTCTGCTTGAGCTGCTGCCCCCGCGACCCGACCTCGGATGAAATGGAAGAAAATGGATGGATGGATGAATGGATGGATAAGTATTTGTCTCATGGATCAAAATTTTTTTGATAGATAATTATTTTTTGTGAGATAAATATTTATCTGATGGATAAGTATTTGTTTGATGGATAAGTATTTGTTTGATAGATAAGTATTTGTTTGATAGATAAGTATTTGTCTCATGGATAAGTATTTATCTGATGGATAAGTATTTGTTTGATGGATAAGTATTTGTTTGATAGATAAGTATTTGTCTCATGGATAAGTATTTGTCAGATGGATCAGTATTTTTTGATGAATAAGTATTTGTTTGATTGATGAGTATTTATCTGATGGATATGTATTTGTTTGATGGAAAAGTATTTGTCTGATGGATCAGTATTTTTTATAGATAAGTATTTTTCTGATGGATAAGTGTTTGTCTGATGGATCAGTATTTATTTGATGGATAAGTATATGACTCTTGGATAAGTATTTGTCTCATTGATCAGTATTTTTTGATAGATAAGTATTTGTTTGATGGATAAGTATTTGTCTGATGGATAAGTATTTATTTGATGAATAAGTATTTGTTTGATGGGTAAGTATTTTTTGATGGATCCGTATTTTACTGACAGATAAGTATTTGTTTGATAGATACGTATCTGTCTGATGGATAAGTATTTGTCTGATGGATCAGTATTTTTTGATAGGTATCTGTTTGATAGATAAATTTTTGTCTGATGGATAATTATTTGTTTGATAGATAAGTATTTGTTTGATGGATAAGTATTTGCGTGATAGATAAGTATTTGTCTCATGGATAAGTATTTGTCTGATGGATCAGTATTTTTTGATGAATAAGTATGTGTTTGATAGATGAGTATTTATCTGATGGATATGTATTTGTTTGATGGAAAAGTATTTGTCTGATGGATCAGTATTTTTTGATAGATAAGTTTTTCTGATGGTTAAGTATTTGTCTAATGGATCAGTATTTTTTGATAGATAAGTATTTGTTTGATGGATAAGTATTTGTCTGATCGATAAGTATTTTTTGATGGATCAGTATTTTACTGACAGATAAGTATTTGTTTGATAGATAAGTATCTGTCTGATGGATAAGTATTTGTCTGATGGATCTGTATTTTATTGACAGTTCAGTATTTGTTTGATAGATAAGTATTTGTCTCATGGATCAGTATTTTTTGATAGGTATCTGATTGATAGATAAGTCTTTGTCTGATGGACAAGTATTTGTCTGATGGATCAGTATTTTTTGATAGTTAAGTATTTGATGGATCAGGATTTATTTGATGGATATGTATTTGTCTCACTGATCAGTATTTTTTGATAGATATATATTTTTTGAGAGATAAGTATTTGTCTGATGGATAAGTATTTGCTTGATAGATAAGTATTTGTCTCATGGATAAGTATTTGTCTGATGGATCAGTATTTTTTGATAGATAAGTATGTGTTTGATGGATCAGTATTTATTTGATGGATATGTATTTGTCTCATTGATCAGTATTTTTTGATAGATACATATTTTTTGAGAGATAAGTATTTGTCTGATGGATAAGTATTTGTCTCATGGATAAGTATTTGTCTGAATCAGTACTTTTTGATGAATAAGTATTTGTTTGATAGATGAGTATTTATCTGATGGATATGTATTTTTCTGATGGTTAAGTATTTGTCTGATGGATCAGTATTTTTTGATAGATAAGTATTTGCTTGATGGATAAGTATTTGTCTGATGGATAAGTATTTATTTGATGAATAAGTATTTGTTTGATAGATAAGTATTTGTCTGATGGATAAGTATTTTTTTGATGGATAAGTATTTTACTGACAGATAAGTATTTGATAGATAAGTATCTTTCTGATGGATAAGTATTTGTCTGATGGATCAGTATTTTATTGACAGTTCAGTATTTGTTTGATAGATAAGTATTTGTCTCATGGATCAGTATTTTTTGATAGGTATTTGTTTGATAGATAAGTCTTTGTCTGATAGTTAAGTATTTGTTTGATGGATCAGTATTTATTTGATGGATATGTATTTGTCTCACTGATCAGTATTTTTTGATAGATATATATTTTTTGAGAGATAAGTATTTGTCTGATGGATAAGTATTTGCTTGATAGATATGTATTTGTCTCATGGATAAGTATTTGTTTGATGGATAAGTATTTGTCTGATGGATCAGTATTTTTTGATAAATAATTATGTGTTTGATGGATCAGTATTTATTTGATGGATATGTATTTGTCTCATTGATCAGTATTTTTTGATAGATACATATTTTTTGAGAGATAAGTATTTGTCTGATGGATAAGTATTTGCTTGATAGATATGTATTTGTCTCATGGATAAGTATTTGTTTGATTGGTAAGTATTTGTCTGATGGATCAGTATTTTTTGATAGATAATTATGTGTTTGATGGATCAGTATTTATTTGATGGATATGTATTTGTCTCATTGATCAGTATTTTTTGATAGATACATATTTTTTGAGAGATAAGTATTTGTCTGATGGATAAGTATTTGCTTGATAGATAAGTATTTGTCTCATGGATAAGTATTTGTCTGATGGATCAGTATTTTTGATGAATAAGTATTTTTTTGATAGATGAGTATTTATCTGATGGATATGTATTTGTTTGATGGAAAAGTATTTGTCTGATGGATCAGTATTTTTTGATAGATAAGTATTTGTTTGATGGATAAGTATTTGTCTGATGGATAAGTATTTATTTGATGAATAAGTATTTATTTGATGGATATGTATTTGTCTCACTGATCAGTATTTTTTGATAGATATATATTTTTTGAGAGATAAGTATTTGTCTGATGGATAAGTATTTGCTTGATAGATATGTATTTGTCTCATGGATAAGTATTTGTTTGATGGATAAGTATTTGTCTGATGGATCAGTATTTTTTGATAAATAATTATGTTTGATGGATCAGTATTTATTTGATGGATATGTATTTGTCTCATTGATCAGTATTTTTTGATAGATACATATTTTTTGAGAGATAAGTATTTGTCTGATGGATAAGTATTTGCTTGATAGATATGTATTTGTCTCATGGATAAGTATTTGTTTGATTGGTAAGTATTTGTCTGATGGATCAGTATTTTTTGATAGATAATTATGTGTTTGATGGATCAGTATTTATTTGATGGATATGTATTTGTCTCATTGATCAGTATATTTTGATAGATACATATTTTTTGAGAGATAAGTATTTGTCTGATGGATAAGTATTTGCTTGATAGATAAGTATTTGTCTCATGGATAAGTATTTGTCTGATGGATCAGTATTTTTTGATGAATAAGTATTTTTTTGATAGATGAGTATTTATCTGATGGATATGTATTTGTTTGATGGAAAAGTATTTGTCTGATGGATCAGTATTTTTTGATAGATAAGTATTTGTTTGATGGATAAGTATTTGTCTGATGGATAAGTATTTATTTGATGAATAAGTATTTGTTTGATGGATAAGTATTTGTCTGATGGATCAGTATTTGTTTGATGGATAAGTATTTGTTTGATGGATAAGTATTTGTCTGATGGATAAGTATTTTTTGATGGATCAGTATTTTACTGACAGATAAGTATTTGTTTGATAGATAAGTATCTGTCTGATGGATAAGTATTTGTCTGATGGATCAGTATTTTATTGACAGTTCAGTATTTGTTTGATAGATAAGTATTTGTCTCATGGATCAGTATTTTTTGATAGGTATCTGTTTGATAGATAAGTCTTTGTCTGATGGATAAGTATTTGTCTGATGGATCAGTATTTTTTGAGAGATAAGTGTCTGATGGATAAGTATTTGCTTGATAGATAAGTATTTGTCTCATGGATAAGTATTTGTCTGATGGATCAGTATTTTTTGATAAGTACTTGTTTGATAGATGAGTATTTATCTGATGGATAGGTATTTGTTTGATGGATAAGTATTTGTTTGATAGATAAATATTTGTCTCATGGATATGTATTTTTTTTGATGGATCAGTATTTTATTGACAGTCAAGTATTTGTCTGATGGCTAAGTATTTGTCTCATTGATCAGTATTTTTTGATAGATAATTATTTTGTTTGATGGATCAGTGTTTTTTGATAGATAAGTATTTGTTTGATAGATAAGTATTTGTCTCATGGATCAGTATTTTTTGATAGGTATCTGTTTGATAGATAAGTCTTTGTCTGATGGATAAGTATTTGTCTGATGGATCAGTATTTTTTGATAGTTAAGTATTTGTTTGATGGATAAGTATTTGTCTGATGGATAAGTATTTTTTGATGGATCAGTATTTTACTGACAGATAAGTATTTGTTTGATAGATAAGTATCTGTCTGATGGATAAGTATTTGTCTGATGGATCAGTATTTTATTGACAGTTCAGTATTTGTTTGATAGATAAGTATTTGTCTCATGGATCAGTATTTTTTGATAGGTATCTGTTTGATAGATAAGTCTTTGTCTGATGGACAAGTATTTGTCTGATGGATCAGTATTTTTTGATAGTTAAGTATTTGTTTGATGGATCAGTATTTATTTGATGGATATGTATTTGTCTCATTGATCAGTATTTTATTGACAGTTCAGTATTTGTTTGATAGATAAGTATTTGTCTGATGGATCAGTATTTTTTGATAAGTACTTGTTTGATAGATGAGTATTTATCTGATGGATAGGTATTTGTTTGATGGATAAGTATTTGTTTGATAGATAAATATTTGTCTCATGGATATGTATTTTTTGATGGATCAGTATTTTATTGACAGTCAAGTATTTGTCTGATGGCTAAGTATTTGTCTCATTGATCAGTATTTTTTGATAGATAATTATTTTGTTTGATGGATCAGTGTTTTTTGATAGATAAGTATTTGTTTGATGGATCAGTATTTTTTGATAGATAAGTATTTGCTTGATGGATAAGTATTTGTCTGATGGATAAGTATTTATTTGATGAATAAGTATTTGTTTGATGGATAAGTATTTGTCTGAAGGATCAGTAGTTTTTTTGATAGATAAGTATTTGTCTGATGGATAAGTATTTTTTTGATGGATAAGTATTTTACTGACAGATAAGTATTTGATAGATAAGTATCTTTCTGATGGATAAGTATTTGTCTGATGGATCAGTATTTTATTGACAGTTCAGTATTTGTTTGATAGATAAGTATTTGTCTCATGGATCAGTATTTTTTGATAGGTATTTGTTTGATAGATAAGTCTTTGTCTGATAGTTAAGTATTTGTTTGATGGATCAGTATTTATTTGATGGATATGTATTTGTCTCACTGATCAGTATTTTTTGATAGATATATATTTTTTGAGAGATAAGTATTTGTCTGATGGATAAGTATTTGCTTGATAGATATATATTTGTCTCATGGATAAGTATTTGTTTGATGGATAAGTATTTGTCTGATGGATCAGTATTTTTTGATAAATAATTATGTGTTTGATGGATCAGTATTTATTTGATGGATATGTATTTGTCTCATTGATCAGTATTTTTTGATAGATACATATTTTTTGAGAGATAAGTATTTGTCTGATGGATAAGTATTTGCTTGATAGATATGTATTTGTCTCATGGATAAGTATTTGTTTGATTGGTAAGTATTTGTCTGATGGATCAGTATTTTTTGATAGATAATTATGTGTTTGATGGATCAGTATTTATTTGATGGATATGTATTTGTCTCATTGATCAGTATTTTTTGATAGATACATATTTTTTGAGAGATAAGTATTTGTCTGATGGATAAGTATTTGCTTGATAGATAAGTATTTGTCTCATGGATAAGTATTTGTCTGATGGATCAGTATTTTTTGATGAATAAGTATTTTTTTGATAGATGAGTATTTATCTGATGGATATGTATTTGTTTGATGGAAAAGTATTTGTCTGATGGATCAGTATTTTTTGATAGATAAGTATTTGTTTGATGGATAAGTATTTGTCTGATGGATAAGTATTTATTTGATGAATAAGTATTTGTTTGATGGATAAGTATTTGTCTGATGGATCAGTATTTGTTTGATGGATAAGTATTTGTTTGATGGATAAGTATTTGTCTGATGGATAAGTATTTTTTGATGGATCAGTATTTTACTGACAGATAAGTATTTGTTTGATAGATAAGTATCTGTCTGATGGATAAGTATTTGTCTGATGGATCAGTATTTTATTGACAGTTCAGTATTTGTTTGATAGATAAGTATTTGTCTCATGGATCAGTATTTTTTTGATAGGTATCTGTTTGATAGATAAGTCTTTGTCTGATGGATAAGTATTTGTCTGATGGATCAGTATTTTTTGAGAGATAAGTGTCTGATGGATAAGTATTTGCTTGATAGATAAGTATTTGTCTCATGGATAAGTATTTGTCTGATGGATCAGTATTTTTTGATAAGTACTTGTTTGATAGATGAGTATTTATCTGATGGATAGGTATTTGTTTGATGGATAAGTATTTGTTTGATAGATAAATATTTGTCTCATGGATATGTATTTTTTTTGATGGATCAGTATTTTATTGACAGTCAAGTATTTGTCTGATGGCTAAGTATTTGTCTCATTGATCAGTATTTTTTGATAGATAATTATTTTGTTTGATGGATCAGTGTTTTTTGATAGATAAGTATTTGTTTGATAGATAAGTATTTGTCTCATGGATCAGTATTTTTTGATAGGTATCTGTTTGATAGATAAGTCTTTGTCTGATGGATAAGTATTTGTCTGATGGATCAGTATTTTTTGATAGTTAAGTATTTGTTTGATGGATCAGTATTTATTTGATGGATATGTATTTGTCTCATTGATCAGTATTTTTTGATAGATATATATTTTTTGAGAGATAAGTATTTGTCTGATGGATAAGTATTTGCTTGATAGATAAGTATTTGTTTGATGGATAAGTATTTGTCTGATGGATCAGTATTTTTTGATAAAGTATTTAATTGATAGATAAGTATTTTTTTGATGGATAAGTATTTGTCTGTTGGATAAGTATTTGTCTGATGGATCAGTATTTTATTGACAGTTCAGTATTTGTTTGATAAGTATTTGTCTCATGGATCAGTATTTTTTGATAGGTATCTGTTTGATAGATAAGTCTTTGTCTGATGGATAAGTATTTGTCTGATGGATCAGTATTTTTTGATAGTTAAGTATTTGTTTGATGGATCAGTATTTATTTGATGGATATGTATTTGTCTCATTGATCAGTATTTTTTGATAGATATATATTTTTTGAGAGATAAGTATTTGTCTGATGGATAAGTATTTGCTTGATAGATAAGTATTTGTCTCATGGATAAGTATTTGTCTGATGGATCAGTATTTTTGATAAGTATTTGTTTGATAGATGAGTATTTATCTGATGGATAAGTATTTGTTTGATGGATAAGTATTTGTTTGATAGATAAATATTTGTCTCATTGATCAGTAGTTTTTGATAGATAATTATTTTGTTTGATGGATCAGTGTTTTTTGATAGATAAGTATTTGTTTGATGGATAAGTATTTGTCTCATGGATCAGTATTTTTTGATAAAGTATTTAATTGATAGATAAGTATTTGTTTGATGGATACGTATTTCTTTGATGGATGTGGGAGGTGATGGTGTAGTGGTTCATCGCTGGGCTTCAGACCAGAGGATCCTCAGTTCAAATCCCAGCCTGAGGAGAAAATCACCAAGGGCCCTTAAGCAAGGTTCTTCATCCCCTACCTTGCATGGCAGCACCCTGACATTTGTGTGTGTGTGTGTGTCTGTGAGAATCGGTGAATGTGAGCTCCCGATGCAGACAGAAAAGCAGTATATAATTGCAGTCCATTTACTATAAGTGTTTGTCTGATGGATAAGTATTTGTCTCATCTTTTCAGCATTGAGAAGACGATGCATTCTCTGAATAAACCCCAAACTCCATTTTCATTTCTGCTCCAAATCTGCAGGGTACTCCACCACACTTACCATTGCCAAGTGACACTCATCCTTGCACAACTCATGAGCCCTTCAGCCAAAAAAAAAAAAAAAAACAACTCCCTTTTATAACAAAGAAATATTTGAAATTATGGCTGTTTTGACCAGCTTTCATTTTTCTGTTCCCCACTCCTGATTTTTTCATGTATAACTGGGTTACTTGGCCTTGTTGCCATGTTGGAGGTGCAGCTTTTTGGTAACGTCTTCCACAATGACCACTTATCACTAGAGTTCTTTCAACTGCAGCTGTTTTCTTGTTAATAATCATTTTCTTTTCCAGTCCACCATGAAGCTGAGTAACTGGTTTCTGCATCTCCTGTTTTTCCAGTCACAACCACAAAGCCAACAGTTTTGTTGTGGTTGCCTTGGTGGCTTCCCTCATCACATCATGTTGTCACAGTTGTTGAGAACTGTCTACACCAGATATACGTATTTATCATATACAGTGCAATACTATTCCTGTTACTTAATGATGGATGCAAGTGAAGTCCAAGAGATATTTATTGATTTGGAAATGTTCATGTATCCATCCCCTGAAGAAAACTGTCTGTAATTCATATGAACAATAGTCTTTATTTATTCAGTTTGTCCAATGACTTTGTAGAATATGATATAATGTCTAAATGGTTAATGTGATATTTTCTTTTGTTTCATTTTAGAATTTATTATTTCTACCCTAGACCAAAATATAGCCGCTGGGTATTATGAAGACTTTGCTTCAGTCAGTCCCTCTGTCTGTGATCAGCATAAGTCCAGTCATATTACTGCCACAGGCTTCAAATTCACAGGGACACAGACCTTCAACAAGTTCAAAGATGGCTAACCTTGACATATTTTAAGAGGTCTAAAAGGTCACATTATGTTTCCTATTTTTATGCTCATAAAGCTGAGGGTATTTTAGCATTGCATTATATTTGTCATTATTTGTTATGTGTCGACGCGAGTTGAGGAGCGGACCTGCGTCAGACAGAACCCAGCGCTAAAAATAACCAGAAAGCGGTTCCAACAACAGAAACAATTTATTTTTCACCTGTGCATAATAATGTGTACAAAACTAAAACAACGTCCTTCTGGTGGAGTGACTGTTGGCACGCTCTTAAGCGCCCAAAAGGATCAAAGCCCGGCGTTCCTGGACCCACTACCACCAGACAAACACCCCCCAGGTGGACACGACAAACTGACTCTCTGTGAAGCAAAGAAGAGGTGAGGTAAGTCAGCAGTTACAACAATATCTTTCAAAAGACACACGCTATCAGCAACACATTCAGGTCTGTATTTTTTAACTTTATGCAAATGAGCAGCTTCTCACAACAAGTGGAGGATCACTTATCCGCATGCCACAGCAGTGAGAAGCAAACTGCACAATTCTCATCACAATTCCAGTATACTGCGTAACAAAACACCAAGTTACTATCAACAATTAGTCGAACACTTAATCACCTTTAATGTGTGCTGACAGTAAGTGTCCTCACCCTTCCTGCTTCACGGGCTCGATATGTCAAACCCAGGCGCGGTCCTCAGCGTCTCACAAACGAACATCACAAGGTCGAGTTCCCGGCAGTTCTGCTTGAATCACACATGCCTTAAATGCAGAACGCCATCCAATTATCTGCTTCAGCTGAAAGTCTTTAAGGTTGCATGTGAGCACCATTCACAGGTGCTACACATGATGTTGATGAGGGTGAGGACTCTTCAGCCAGCACCTTCTCCACAGACAAATCAGTTTCCATGCCACCTGAAGACCAAAGAAAAGAAAAGAACACCAAAATATCCAGCCACACCCCCCAACACACAACAATTATTATCACTTTACCGGGGCGTTGCTAGGCCAGTATCGTAGATTTATGTCGATGCTATCTGGCTATACCCACCCGCTGTGCATAAACAAATGACGTCATAGTGCACGCAGCCCAAGACCCGTCCACAGAGGAAAAGATGAGAAGGCGAGAAGTGTGTTTTGGTCCCAATATCGATATTCTTGATGATTTTCTTATGGATGCTACGACAATGAACAGCAGCTAAAGCAGCCAGCTTGATGAGGGCGCACTGCCGAATATGGAGAGCAGCGTGGGCAGCAGCCGACACAACAAAAGTTATGTGAACCAACTTTTTATGTACGCGTTACGTGTTGTGTATCTCAGTAAAAAGTGATAATAATGCAAATAACACGCTGTTGTCTTGCGGTATGCATTTTTCTGAGTCCCTCCGTCCATGCCGTCGCCCGCAATGACAGCTATTCGCCCGAGTGAACATCGGGCCTCTTGAAAATGTATACCACCCTCCAAAAGCATGTTATTGTATTATTATTAGGATTATTTTTAGCTTTCTTTCCTTTTTCTCTTGTATTTTTAATTATTCTTTGGTATTCTCTTGTGTGAAATGTATCATCTTGTCCTTTATACTTTTGTGTTGTAAATTGGTTTGAGACTGTGTTTGTGAAATGTCCTGTATAAATAATATCAGCATTAACATTTAAACCACTTTGAATTAAAGCTGAAGGTTCACTGCAAGCACACCTCAACTATTTTATTTTAGTTCCGCTGTGATCGTGTACAAAAAGAAAATTACAACAACTGTGTCAGAGTCCAAATACATATTAATATGCATAGTATGGGCCCAACTGCATATTGTTTCCTTCTGTATTTGGCAGTATTTACATTTCCTACGGCTAAATCTGTCACTTTTCCTGTTACTTTGTATTGACAAACCAACATAAGAAGTCAAACTACATCACTGACATTTTTCAAACTCTTATGTTGGGCTGTGAACAAATGGAATGCCAAAATAAGATTTTTTTTCACATATATTTTTACTTTGTAGCATGACACCGACATTGGTATTCACAACATTTCAAATCTAATCATTGAAAATTTGCGGAAATTATTATGTAAATTAAGGTGAATAAAAGAATGAAAGGTTTCTCAGCTGACCTCATTGGTTGGATGTTGTTGAATAAGAAATGGGTCAGAGTTTGTGTTGATGAAGCAGACGATGGATTCCTTCCACATGCTGTGAATCTCTACAAACACACAGACACGCCTCCTTTCCCTGTCAGCTCCACAACCACGAGGCAAAAAGAAAAGCAGAGAGAAATAATTGGACTTCCCCCTCCATCTTTCCTACTCCCTTCCTCCCCCGATCTCGGTCATAATTAACACCAACCTCGTCAGGAAGCCCGGAATCAAAAAAAAAAAAAAAAAAAAATCTGACCAGCGCCAGATTGTCTTCTTTACATCATAGATGCAAATGGATGTGCGATCTGCCCAGTCTGACGAAGCACTGCATTAAAAAAAAACAAAGCTGGAAAAGTCATTCATTCGTAAAATCCCAATGTGTGATTATTACTATCATTAACGGAGCACGTCGGCCTCAATTAGCCTCTTGTCTTGATTAACAGAGTGGTGGTAATTGCAGGTTTCATTGGGGAGGTTTGAGGCATGAACTGGACCACACAGCAAGCTGTCCTGTCCTTCCACATCACGTCCACTCCGACCCCACCAGGTGCTCCGCGTTTTTTACTGTACCGTCCTCTTTGTCTTCCACAAGCACTTTCACCACAGTGCGAGTTTGCCCAGAAGCCATTATGTTTCATAAAGATGAAGAGCAGGATGGGGTGAAGAAATAGCTGAAGCAGGAGTGAGTGGTGCGGCGGAGGCTGTGGTCGGCATGTGTTAATTACACATGTAAAGCCTATTATATCCAGAGAGGACACCTGCTGGCAGGGAAATGAGGCCGACATCAACGCCTGCCACACGGAGTCAAGTGCATCTTCACTGTGCCAACGACATGATAGTGCTCTGATGACATTTTCATGTGGCACTGGATTGGAGGGCGCACTTAAAATTCAAATCATTCTCCAGGGAGCTTTCAGGTAGAAAGTGAAATGTTCCAGGTTGCAGGATTGTCACTTTGAGAGTGTAACGGCCTGCACCATGTCAGGAGTGACGGTGCCACTGCCGAAGAATGAAAGTGGAGTTTCCAGTGTGCAGTGCACACACACACACACACACACACACACACACACACACACACACACACACACACACACACACACACACACACACACACACACACACACACACACACACATACAAATCAATATCAAACAATTGCAACATACACAACTCAAGCCTACATTTGAAGCAGAAACAGGTCAATCAGTAGAGCAACAGTCCTGAGATGATGCTTCTATCTGTCTATCTCTAGATATTAGCACACACTATCTATCTATAGATACATATGTTGTACAAATAATGAATGTTTAGGAGTTCAATGGTATGAATATTTCATGAGGTGAAATGGTATGTTCCATCATTGCTGGACTTATCACAGTCTTTCACCCTGACCCAAATACTTGGGACACTCAACAGATACAAACTATGCCTAAATTATGGCTAAGTCAGGTTAGGTTTGTGAGTATGCACTAACGTCACGTCATTAAATACACTGCATTATGGAACCACCTTTGACTGGGTGGTTGCAATCCAGGATCTGGAAACCAGTCCATCCTCACGATATACAGTAGTGTTCAGAATAATAGTAGTGCTATGTGACTAAAAGATCAATCCAGGTTTTTGAGTATATTTCTTATTGTTACATGGGAAACAATGGTACCAGTAGATTCTCACAAATCCAACAAGACCAAGCATTCATGATATGCACACTCTTAAGGCTATGAAATTGGGCTATTAGTAAAAAAAGGTAGAAAAGGGGGTGTTCACAATAATAGTAGTGTGGCATTCAGTCAGTGAGTTCGTCAATTTTGTGTAACAAACAGGGGTGAATCAGGTGTCCCCTATTTAAGGATGAAGCCAGCACCTGTTGAACATGCTTTTCTCTTTGAAAGCCTGAGGAAAACGGAACGTTCAAGACATTGTTCAGAAGAACAGCGTAGTTTGATTAAAAAGTTGATTGGAGAGGGGATAACCTATACACAGGTGCAACAAATTATAGGCTGTTCATCTACAATGATCTCCAATGCTTTAAAATGGACAAAAAAAAACAGAGATGTGTGGAAGAAAACAGAAAGCAACCACCAAAATGGATAGAAGAATAACCAGAATGGCAAAGGCTCACCCATTGATCAGCTCCAGGATGATCAAAGACAGTCTGGAGTTACCTGTAAGTGCTGTGACAGTTAGAAAACGCCTGTATGAAGCTAATTTATTTGCAAAAATCCCCCGCAAAGTCCCTTTGTTAAATAAAAGATATGCAGAAGAGGTTACAATTTGCCAAAGAACACATCAACTGGCCTAAAGAGAAATGGAGTAATATTTTGTGGACTGATGAGAGTAAAATTGTTCTTTTTGGGTCCAAGGGCCACAGATAGTTTGTGAGACGACCCCCAAACTCTGGATTTAAGCCACAGTTCACAGTGATGACAGTGAAGCATGGTAGTGAGCGCCTTGGGGCAACTGTTTGTTGTGATTTGGCGCTATATAAGAAAAAAGTTGATTGATTGATTGATAGTGCAAGCATCATGATATGGGCATGTTTCTCCTACTATGGTGTTGGGCCTATATATCACATACCAGGTATCATGGATCAGTTTGGATATGTCAAAATACTTGAAGAGGTCATGTTGCCTTATACTGAAGAGGACATGCCCTTGAAATGGGTGTTTCAACAAGACAATGACCCCAAGCACACTAGTAAACAAGCAAAATCCTGGTTCCAAACCAACAAAATGAATGCCTTGCAGATGTGAAGAAATCATGAAAAACTGTGGTTATACAACTAAAAACTAGTTTAGTGATTCACAGGATTGCTAAAAAAAGCAGTTTGAATATAACAGTTTTGAGTTTGTAGCATCAACAGCAGATGCTACTATTATTGTGAACACCCCCTTTTCTACTTTTTTTTTTTACTAATAGCCCAATTTCATAGCCTTAAGAGTGTGCATATCATGAATGCTTGGTCTTGTTGGATTTGTGAGAATCTACTGAATCTACTGGTACCTTGTTTCCCATGTAACAATAAGAAATATACTCAAAACCTGGATTAATGTTTTTAATCACATAGCACTACTATTATTCTGAACCCTACTGTATGTCATGCTGCCAGGTGAAGCATGGGAACTCCCTTCAACTTCTCCAACCACTGGGGTTCAGAACCTGAGGCACCTGTGTGCTGGATCATGCCCAGAACAACATGCCACATGACAAAAATAGTTTAGCTAAATTCCCCCACAATGCAAGTGATGCTCCTTCTACGAGTGTCCATAACTAACAATTTTTCTGACACTCAAAGGTCTACCAAAGAGACCTAGTAATAAAGACATGTAATCATTGCCTCATGTCACTGGTTAGTGCCCAAGTCTCAAAACCATACAGTAAGACAGGAAGCACCAGGCCTCTAAAGATACCTGCTGGGCATTGCACATTATGTCAGGAGTCCATAAGCTCTTCCCAGGCATCTTTCATTTTCAAAGGATGAGTACCCAGAGACATCAATGTTATTTCTGAGATAAGTGAACCTCTTGACAAGTTTGATTCAACCCATTCAACACATACAGTAGAGATACATGTCTGATGGCTGAATCCGGGATGTAACTAAAAGACTGGAGCTTAGTATAGGTCCAGGTCAATTACAATTCCTCACTCAGTTTCTCAAGTACTGTAATCAAGGTGCTTACTGATTCTGCAAAGACCACGGTACCTTCAGCAATGTGAAGGTCTGTGGAATATGCAGGATTATATATCGGCTGAGTGGATTCTTGTCATTTGATTGGTGCTTTGTATGTCACGTCACATGGATTATTTGTCCCATTTGAGTTGCGTTGCATTTAGTGTGCAGTTTCATTTACCATGCAAATTTATATATACATAATGAATGTTTTTACATTCTTTCAATGGAAAAAATATTTCATGCAGTGAAAGCTGCAATGTTCCATTCGACTTGGCCTTGTTGAATAGAACATTCCAACTTTCACCGCATGAAATATTTGTTCCATTGAACTCAGAAACATTAATCATTTCATGTCCTTCTCAAAATCAGCAGTTTCACAGATAAAGTTAACCATTTACAGCTATATTAAACCTCATTTATACTTTGGAAAGGAACCATATCAAATACAATACAACACTCAATTTCTTGAGCAAAGAACATTTCACCATTTGACACCAATTACACACATCGTACACCAAACTGTACTGCACTGCCATTATCTTCAGCCAAACAGATCATAGGTCTCACAATGACACCGAGCTTACAGGTTTTTTTCGATTGCTAAAACATGTTTCTCAAAACTGTACGTTTTCTTCAAAACTGCACACACAAAACTCCAAACATCAACACACAAATTGCTAAACCCTGGCATCCCCTTGCAAAACCACTCTTTGCTATCAAATCTCTTAACATGTTCACAAAATGAAACTCGTGTTTTAATTTGGTAAACACAGCCATATTTTCACATGACACACACATACCATTCATTGAATAAACACAACTAAGCTTTTGGCTGAACACTACCAAGCATGTACAGTATAGAAATGGAACACAATGAATCAATGACAATGCCCACTTCTCTCATAGACAAACATAAAACATCACACAAATTTTCAGACAAAGCATTTTATTTTTAAATGTCCCCCCCCCCACAAACACACACACATTCAAGCATAAGCATCATGGGGCATCATGCCTCCGGTTTCTGTCTGGCCAGAGGGCTTCATCAACAGGCGATGTCCTCCTGGTCCAAACAGTGCTGGAAGAACCGCCTAGAGTGCCGCATGAAGCCCTGACAGGCCTCAAAGCCCACATCTCCACAAGCCTCCTCCATGGCTTGAAGCAGTGGGACCTGGCTCTGTGGGTTCCTTTCATACACCTTCCACCTCCAGGCTGAGAAGAACTCCTCAATGGGATTGAGGAAGGGGGAGTAAGGTGGAAGGTATAGAACAGAAAACCGTGGGTGGTCCTGAAACCACTCATGCACCTTATGGAAGCTTACATTGTCCCAAATTATCACATAGTTGACCCGCTGTGGGTTATCTATGTCATGATCAGGTCGGACAAGCATATCATACAGGCCGTTTAGAAATTCAAGTAGAAGGGCTGTGTTGTATGCCCCTAGGTGGGCATGTCTGTGTAGGATGCCATGGTGGTTCACGGCCGCACACAGTGACGTTGCCACCACGCAGGCCTGGGACCTCAATTATGGCCTGCTGGCCAATCACATTGCTTTCCCGGCACCTCTTCTTTATCAGGTTGAACCCAGCCTCATCTATGAAGATATATTCATAGATTTCCTTGGCTGTGTCATAGTCCTGGATGCGCTGAAGCAGACAGTATGAGAATACAAGTTACACTATGGACACAGAGACACAGTATGCTACAGTGAGATAATGTAGAAAAGGAACACTATTACAGTAGATTACAGTATAGTGGTACAATGTATGCATGTGTCAGTGTTGAATGTATGGGACTTACAAGCACATACTCTCAACGTAGGGCCTTCACACAGTCTGTGTTGCGTTGGAATGGAACCCTGTAGACTTGCTTCATTGTCATTAAATTTCTGTGAAGAATGCGATGTATTGTCCAGATGCTGATTGTGTGGAGGTCATTGAAGATGGTATTTTCTGCCAGGACCCTTGTTTGTATCTGTTTTACAGTTTTTTTTAAATTGCTAAAACACATTTCATAAAACTCCCCCCCATTTTCTCAAAACGCTAAACACAACACACTTTTCTAAAGCTACATACACAAAACCCCACATTCTCTTTTCAAAACACAAACTGTCACACCAAAACAGCTGCTCAAAGCCTGCAAAAAAAAAATGTAAGCACTATATGCATCATTACACACTACAACAAAACAACTGAAAACACAATGTTCAGTGTGTGAGAATGTCCGTTTTTATGTTTGTTCGCAACTGCCAAAGCACAATATCTGTGTCTGAACAGTATTTATTCTCAAAATATATTACTGTAGAGTATGTAGCATTCACACTATTGATGTTTCAAATCCTGTAAAACCTCGGGGAGATCTCAGTAACATTCAGAACTGCATTGAGATGCTCTGATCACGCTACACACAGACAACACCGTTAACATCACAACATAAAACTATATATATAATGTGTCTGAAATTCAGTTTGCATTTATTAAATTCCATGCAGATTAAATGTAGCAGACACAGATTTGTTAGAATTGTTTTAGCAAGTTTTCAGGGTATCATGCAGCAGTCTCTTATTAACGTGACGAAAAGCATAAAAAAATACATTTTTGTAGTATAATATTCATTTACAATTGTCATCATGTGGATTCTCTATATGTTGTTTGACTGTGGCATGCAAGGGGTTATGGGATACTTCAATAGGGCAAATTCATAGATTTGTGTTTCATATGAACAGTATGTAAATCTACAGAGAATACAGTATGTACAGTACTGTACTGTATCACAACTCAATGCAAACACTACAGATGATCCATTACACACAATACTCATTGAAGACACAATGTTCAGGGTGTGATGCTTTTTTCATTTATTGAACTATACCACACACACACACACACACACACACACACACACACACACACACACACACACACACACACACACACACACATCATTGTGCGGCATCACGTCGTTGAGCTGGGTCAGGCCACAGGACCTCAACTATGTCGCAGGCATGATGGTGCGAGTTTACCTTGCTCTCCCTCCTTGGCCTGCTCCTCTCCCTCCTTGGCCTGCTCCTCTCCCTCCTCTGACTCTAACTCCTCTTCCTCTGATTCTGCCTCTGTCCATTGTGGTACTGTATACGTTTGGAACCTTCAGCAAACTGTGCACTCTGAACTGGCTTCTTTAGGTGTGGTCACATCATTTGCAACAAGTGTGTTGTGTGTTGGGGGGTTTGGCTGGACATTTGGGTGCTGTTTTCTTTTCTTTGCTCTCCAGGTGGTATGCAAACTGTTTTCTTCTGTGGAGAAGGTGCTGGCGGAATAGTCCTTCACCCTCATCAGAACTATTGGCTGCACCTGTGGAGGATGTTCACGTGCAGGCCTAACAACTTGCAGCACCTGTGGATGATGCTCACATGCAGACTTAAAGACTTTCAGCCGAAGCAGATAATGAGATGGCTTTCTGCATTTAAGCCATGAGTGATTTGAGCAGAATTGCCGGGAACTCGACCTTGTGACGTTCGGTTGTGAGACGCTGAGGACCGCGCCAGGGTTTGACACATCGTGCCTGTGAAGGAGGACGGGTGAGGGACACATGCTGTCAGCACACATCAGAGGTGATTATCATCTGAATAGTCGTTAATAGTAATTTGGCGTTTTGTTACGCAGTATATTTGAATATTGATGAGAATTGTGCAGTTTGCTTCTCACTGCCGTGGCGTACGGATTGATGATCCTCCACCTGTTGTGAGAAGCTGCTCATTTACATAAGGCTTAAATTCAGACCTGAATGTGTTGCTGATAGTGTGTGCCTCTGAAGGATATTTGTTGTAGCTCTGTTGACTTACCTCACCATTTCCGTCCTTCACAGAGTCAGTTTGTCGTATCCACCTGGGGGGTGTTCGGCGGTGAATCTGAGTCCAGAAGTGCCGGGCTTTGATCCATTTGGGCGCTGGAGAGCGCACCGTCCTTCACCTTGCCAAGGCAGCTGACTATTGATGTTGTACACGAATTATTGCACATGAGGGGGAAACAATTCGTTTCTTGGAACCGCTTTCTGGTTATTTAGCGCTGGGCCATTGTCAGATGCTGGTTCGGTTCTCTGACCCGCGTCAGCACATAACAGTAGTTCCCGGCCAGTACTAAATGGACCCAGCGGCAGAAGCGGTTCCATTTGTGGAAAGAGTTCAAGAACACTTGGAGAAGATATGGGAGCAATTACAGCATCTCGCAAACCAAATTTAACAACCAGATGCCCGCGTTACGGAGCTCGCAGTGCAAGCCGTTCCGCTTCCTGCTGCTCCAGCTGCGGCACCATCGATACCGGTGCAGATAACTCCGTCACCCAGAGAGTCGACTTCCGAACCAATTATTTGTCATGCGGAACCTTATGCGGGAAACGTTGAAGCCTGTGCTCCGTTTTTGATGCAATGTTCTCTGGTTTTTGCTCAGTGACCGGCTTCCTTCTCTTCTGATGGTAGCCGTGTCTCATATGTGACAAATTTGCTTCGAGGTGACGCCTTAGCTTGGGTCACTGCATTGTGGAGCAATAACTCTCCATTGTTAGGATCCTTTAAGGATTTCTCCCGGGAGTTCCGATTGGTTTTTGACCATCCGGTGAAAACAAATACCGTTGCCCAACGGTTGCTGAATCTCAGGCAGGGGAGGCAGAGTGCGAGGGATTATTCCGTTGATTTCCGAATTTTTTCTGCTCAGTCCGGTTGGAATGCCGCAGCTTTGAGAGGAGTGTTTGTGGATGGTTTGAACGATTTATTAAAAGACGAGCTAGCAGTCCGTGATGAACCAAAAGATTTAGATGAGCTAATATCTTTGGTTATTCGTCTAGATGATCGGATAAAGGAGCATGGATGCGAGAGAGGGCGGACATCTGAGCGGGTCTTTCCGTCTCGGGGCTTTCCCCGACACAGATCAGGGCCGCCTCTTCTTCGCCCCACTGAGACTCCTCCGACGGGACCTCTGGCTCCTCTTGCGGATGAGCCCATGCAGCTCGGACGAGCTGAAACAGCCATATTGCCCCGGTCACATAAGCGTCAAGAAAGATAATGATGACGTATCTCCAGGTGTTTTTGGACAGGCATAATATATATATATATATATATATATATATATATATATATATATATAAAAAGGGGGGCAGACCTCTGGTTATTTAGTTATTTGGTCTGTTTTTGTTTTCATGTAGGGGATATAAAGTGTTTAGGGAATTAGAGGCTGTTCTGGTTGGGTGAACGACTGGCAGTTCGGAGCTCGGCTGGACTCAGGTAATCGTATGTCTTCATTATTTGAACTTAGGTAATTTTGTTTGTGGATTGGGTCGTTTGATTTGTTGTTTTTTTATTTCCCTGTTTCCCTAACCCCAACCTCACGTACTCTAAGACCGTTTGTCTTTTGGGTTGTGGGGTGGTGCAGGTTGGTTACGCTGAGCGCTTCTCAGAAAACCTCTGTGCCCGGGGGGGGGGGGGGGGGGGGTTGTCAGGGGCGTTTTTTTGGGTTTGGTTGTTACCCGGTTCTACTCCAGCCCCGGTGGGCCTTTGACCATTCGTCATTGGCGTTACCGGGGTGTAGTGCAGCGGGAACGTACCTCAGTCGGAGTGGTGGGCCGATCTGTGCTGTTCGCCATTTCGGTAGTTCCACCCCTCCCGATAGGCTGGTGGTATGGTCTGTTTAGGGGCACCGGACGTATTTCTGGTTTTCCGCTGCGCTTAGGGGATGGGACTGGGTTAGTTTTTCCTGTTTCCTTCCCCGGCTTGGTTGTTTTGTGCCGTTCGCCGAAATTGTACTGACGATAGGCTCTGGGAGTAATCTGGGGTCTTTCGGGGTGCTGGGGAGGGTAACAGGGTTTCCGGTTGTTTTCTTTGCCCCCGGGGTGGTTTAGTGGAGTCCGCCGAGGGTTGGATTTTTGTGTTTTTTATGTTTCCTTCCAGGTTCCACCTCCAGGGTTGATGGGACGGTCCTCTGGGGGGCAATTGATTGTGGGGCCGACTAGCCAAGTGTGGCCTGGTCTGGGGTTCCTGGGTTGTGGGGAGGGTGCCTCCTGGAGTTGATGGTACGGTCCTCTGGGGGGCGCTGTTGCTCCATGTATACCTGGGGACCTCTGTGGGATTCCGGCTTTGGTTATTACTCCTGGAACTGGCGGTAAAGGTCTTCTGGGGGGTGTTGAGCTCTGCACGTCGTCTGGAGGGGTTGTTTGTTATTTTTCTTTGTGAAATTGTGTTTGTATTGTGTTGTCGGGGCTATGCTGGCTTATTGGATTTGAGAGTTTTTCTTTTCTTCCCGGGGTTGGATGGGACGGTCCCCTGGGGAGGGTTAGGGTGGGTTTTGTATTTTTCTTGTATGTTAGGTTGTACTTGGGACTCTTTTGGGGTTTTTGTTGATGCCAGCTGGCCTTCCAGCCGTGGTGCCCTGTCCTGCTGTCTGCTGTGGACTTTGGGGGCGTTACACCGTCTGCTTCCTGTCGTGGACCCCGGAGGGAGGTGCTGTTCTTGGGCCTGGTCTGTTCTGTCGCCGGGAGGCTTCCCGTTGATGGGGGGGTTACTGTTGTGTGTTGGGGGGTTTGGCTGGACATTTGGGTGCTGTTTTCTTTTCTTTGCTCTCCAGGTGGTATGCAAACTGTTTTTTTCTGTGGAGAAGGTGCTGGCGGAAGAGTCCTTCACCCTCATCAGAACTATTGGCTGCACCTTTCATGTGCAGGCCTAACAACTTGCAGCACCTGTGGATGATGCTCACGTGCAGACTTAAAGACTTTCAGCCGAAGCAGATAATGAGAAGGCGTTCTGCATTTAAGCCATGAGTGATTTGAGCAGAATTGCCGGGAACTCAGACACCCTCTCTACTTTTAAGATTAGGCTTAAAACTTTCCTTTTTGCTAAAGCTTATAGTTAGGGCTGGATCAGGTGACCCTAAACCATCCCTTAGTTATGCTGCTATAGACGTAGACTGCTGGGGGGTTCCCATGATGCACTGTTTCTTTCTCTTTTTGCTCTGTATGCACCACTCTGCATTTAATCATTAGTGATCAATCTCTGCTCCCCTCCACAGCATGTCTTTTTCCTGGTTCTCTCCCTCAGCCCCAAACCAGTCCCAGCAGAAGACTGCCCCTCCCTGAGCCTGGTTCTGCTGGAGGTTTCTTCCTGTTAAAAGGGAGTTTTTCCTTCCCACTGTAGCCAAGTGCTTGCTCACAGGGGGTCGTTTTTGACCGTTGGGGTTTTTACATAATTATTGTATGGCCTTGCCTTACAATATAAAGCGCCTTGGGGCAACTGTTTGTTGTGATTTGGCGCTATATAAAAAAATTGATTGATTGATTGATTGAAACTCAACCTTGTGACGTTCGGTTGTGAGACGCTGAGGACCGCGCCAGGGTTTGACACATCGTGCCTGTGAAGGAGGAAGGGTGAGGGACACATGCTGTCAGCACACATCAGAGGTTGATTATCGTCTGAATAATCATTAATAGTAATTTGGCGTTTTGTTACGCAGTATATTTGAACATTGATGAGAATTGTGCAGTTTGCTTCTCACTGCCATGGCGTATGGATTGATGATCCTCCACCTGTTGTGAGAAGCTGCTCATTACATAAGGCTTAAATTCAGACCTGAATGTGTTGCTGATAGTGTGTGCCTCTGAAGGATATTTGTTGTAGCTCTGTTGACTTACCTCACCTTTTCCGTCCTTCACAGAGTAGTTTGTCGTATCCACCTGGGGGGTGTTCGGCGGTTGAATCTGAGTCCAGAAGTGCCGGGCTTTGATCCATTTGGGTGCTGGAGAGCGCGCCGTCCTTCACTTTGCCAAGACAGCTGACTATTTATGTTGTACACGAATTATTGCACATGAGGGGGAATAAATTTGTTTCTTGGAACCGCTTTTTGGTTATTTAGCACTGGGCCATTGTCAGATGCTGGTTCGGTTCTCTGACCCACATCAGCACCTAACAGGTCTACAATTATGTTTAATGAATGAAGTCAGCTGTGTACCTTTGTGTTCAGGTTTTGCTGACTGTGGCAAGCATTTTGCATCACTTGAGCTTTAATTTGAGAATCTGAGCAGAGTTTTATGCAACTTGTGTTTTAGCAAGGCAATTTAAAACTGTAGTGTGAGGCTATTGTTTTCATGGACCATGTCTACAATGGCTGTATCATGTTGCTGTGTGACAATTGAAAGCTCTTCCTCCATGATGAGGTTCTCTGGCAACCCTGAAAAATATAACTACTATGAGCACATTGTAGTCCACTGGTTCCCAAACTTTTCAGCTAGTGACCCAAAAGAGAGATTTACTGTAGACACCAGCCCAAGACCCAAACGATGTGAACAGCAGATCTACAAGCTCACAATGCATCTCTTTGCACTGGTTGTGAGCTTGTAGTGTTGCTTTTTTCACTACTTTTTACTGTACACATTTGTTTTCTAATTCTGTATTTCATGGAATTTCTTGGATTTTTTCTTTTATTTCTTCATGAAATTAGAGTACCTGGGGAACAAATGACATTTGCTTTTCACAGTAATTCATGGAGATATTTGCTTTCTTGGAATCATTTTTTCTTTACTTAAATGTTTTGAAATAATAATAATAATTAATAAAATGTAGGAAACAAAGAAAAAGGGACCAAAACAATGTGGCTGTGACCCACAAATGCGTCCCAAAACACTGTTTAAGAAACAGTGCTGTAGTCTATTGAATGCAGTATTACAATACACATGGAAAATAGATTTTGTACCTGTTCTTCATCCTGAATGTCCTAATGATGGTGGACACTGTGAAGCGGCTGAGGTTTGGCTGGACCCTCTGGCCAGCCTATGGTTGAGCACATGGTCCAATACAGTAACACAAATCTGATTGGAGATTCTGATTTTCCTTCTTCTTTCTCTTGGTTCTCCTTGTTGTCCCCCTCCTCTTCTTCCTCCTCTCATTTGTACTCCTCTCCTTCTCTGACTGTTGCCTCTGTTCTCCATTGCTCATCAAACAGAACAGAGGGTCAAGCCTCCTTTTATGCTGCAGTCCTTGATTGCAAATTGCTTGCCAGACCCGAAAGTTTAGAGATTTGAATATTTGTGTGTTGTGGATTGATGCTTTGAGATTTTATGTGTGCAAACCTGAAAAATTATGTGTTGTGTTTTGACAAGGTGATGTGAAATTGACATCCGAGTGTAAAGAAGGTAAGTCAGAATTCTAATATGATAAGGAAATCTAAAGTAATAACAAACTGAGTCAAGCGATTAGGGACAGAAGTAAAGGTTGTGAAAATGGTGCCTAATTTTTGCTTTTTGTTTTTTAGCAATAAAAAAAAAAAAATAAATACCAGAATAGAAAATATCACCAAATTCAGACTCTTTCAAAATATGGAAAGATTCCTCAGTTGACAAAAGAACATTATGTACATATGACAATGTTCACACCACCTTCCAAAAGAGAGAGGGAGAGTAAGAGAGTGTGTATGTGTGTGAATGAATGAGTTGGGGGGTTCTAAGATGAGTGGGGGACTGAGTGATTGTATAAAAAGAGAGAGAGAGAGATGGTGTGTATGTGTGTGTGTGCGAGAGAGAGTTAATTCAGTATGAACACCTCATCAAGGTTCACATCCACCATACATAGATTCTTTCAGCTTGATCTCAAATGACTGGAAGCTAATATTTGGACCTCCATCATTTTGATTCCTCTCTTCCTGCCACAGCTTGTCTTCTGGTCTCCTTCTTCCAAAGCTGCCCCGTATTCGGAAACCCGGATTAAGCTCTGTACCAAATAAACCTTGTTCTTTGGAAGGAAATGATATGATCAACTTCACACCCGACAGGGGAGCTTGTGTACATCTTGCCTTGGGTCTTGCATCCTCATCCATATTCAAAAGCCTTTCACGGTTCATTATAAACTCACAAAATCTCCGCTCCTTCCTATCCTGTATGGCCATGTTCTGTTCATTAAAAGGGAGGAATACAAAGCCTCCCTAAATTATAATGATACAAATTCCTCACACAATTAGAATTTAACTATTCACTGTCCTACATGGCAGCCTTGCATCACAAAACATCAAACACAAGCCTGCCTAATGGATGTGCACAATTAACACTCAAGGACAAACAATAAAGGAATGGGAATCATGCTCCTCTGATGTTTAGTTTTTCTTTCAGAATGTGTTTTTTGTCTTTCAAGGACATCTGATATGCTGGTCTAATAACAAGTAAACACCTTTGTTTCCCGTTGTGGAAAGCGGTCCACTGGGAGGAGAGAACCTGGGACACAGTCCGTCTTCCACCGCTGAGCTGAAGCTGCAAAAGAGCCAGAAGCAAATTAGAATGACAATACGGACACACAATGTCACATAAAAGTCACACACGCTGTGATAAAGTGATGACGTTATGACTGACAGATGTGTGCTGTGGTGACAGGAAGCAGAAGCAGATTCGTCTCTGCAGTTTTTTTTTACCTGTAAATTTGACAGTCAGCCTAAACATTTTCACTTCCTTAGAAGAGCTTATGGCTGTTGGTTCAAGCCCTCAGCTCACTACCCTGTGCGCTGGTGAAGGGTCTTGCTTTCACTGTGGTGTGCAAGTGTGTCTGTGGACAAGATAACTCAAAACCGGCTGCATAGATTTCCTTCAGATTTGGTGGGACCATTACTTGGTGAGATTTTGGCCAGTCAACATGGCCCAAGAAAAACCTTCACTGCAAAAACTGTCCCTCTCAAAATAAGACAAATAATCTGAAATCTAGCCAAATTGTCCTGTATTAAACAAAATAAATTTGCTAATACAGTAAGAAAAATTTACTTGGTTACAATTCTCAAAACTAGCAAAATGCCTAGGCACTGAATAATCCAAATGTGAGTTAAAACTAGACAGAATTCTTATTTTAAGATTAATCCCGGTCTTCAAATAAGACTCAGAATCGAATTCCCATACCGGATCGGTCGCGGCCCGGGTTAACAACGTCCGCCACCGGTGCTATTGCCCAACAGGGTGCCGGTGGAAATTGGGCTACTGCTGGGCGAAGATGACAAAGAAGAGGAGGAAAACGTTGCCACGAACAGCGGGAGAAGAAGAAAACTAGAAGGGTGGAAATGAGAGTGGGGACTTTGAATGTTGGTAGTATGACTAGTAAAGGGAGGAGAGCTGGCTGATATGATGGAGAGGAGAAAGGTAGACATAGCTGGCTGATATGATGGAGAGGAGAAAGGTAGACATATTGTGTGTGCAAGAGACTAAGTGGAAGGGAAGTAAGAGCAGGAGCATCAGTGGTGGGTACAAGTTGTTGTACCATGGTGAGGACAGGAAGAGAAATGGTGTTGGGGTCATTTTAAAGGAAGAGTATGTTAAAAGTGTGTTGGAGGTTAAGCGAGTGTCTGACAGCGTGATGAGTGTGAAGTTGGAAATTGAAAGGGTCATGATGAATATCATCAGTGCATATGACCCACAGGTAGGTTGTGAGATGAAGGAGAAATAAGATTTCTGGAGTGTGTTAGATGAGGTGGTGGAGAGTGTGCCCAAGCATGAAAGAGTGGTGATAGGAGCAGACTTCAAAGGGCATGTTGGTGAAGGGAACAGAGGTGATGAGGAAGTAATGGGTAGATATGGTATCAAGGATAGGAATGGGGAAGGACAGATGGTAGTTGATTTTGCAAAAAGGATGGAAATGGCTGTGGTGAATACCTACTTTAAGAAAAGGGAGGAGCACAGGGTAACATATAAGAGTGAAGGAAGGTGCACACAGGTGGACTACATTCTTTATAGGAGATGCAAGCTAAAAGAAATCACAGACTGTAAGGTGGTAGCAGGAGAGCGTGTCACTAGACAGCACAGGATGGTTGTTTGTAGGATGACTTTAGAGGTAAAGAAGAAGAAGAGAGTGAGAGCTCAACAAAGGATCAGATGGTGGAAGCTGAAGGAGGAAGACTGTTGTGTGAAATTAGCGAGCAGGTGAGAGAAGCACTAGTTGGAGGGGAAGCAAATTTTGGACAACTGGAAAAAGTACTGCAGATGTGGTGAGGGAGACAGCTAGGGCAGTACTGGGTATGACATCTGGACAGTGGAAGGAAGACAAGGAGACTTGGTGGTGGAATGAAGAGGTCCAGGAAAGCATAAGGAGAAAGAGGTTGGCGGAAAAAGTTTTGGGATAGTCGGAGAGATGAAGAAAGGAGACAGGAGTACAAGGAGATGCAGCGTAAGGCGAGAAGAGAAGTGGCAAAAGCAAAGGAAAAGGCATACTGCGAGCTGTACAAGAAGTTGAACAGTAACGAAGGAGGAAAAGGACTTGTACCGATTGGCCAGACAAAGGGACAGAGCTGGGAAGGATGTGCAGCAGGTTAGGGTGGTAAAAGATGCACATGGTAATGTGCTGACAAGTGAGGAGTGTGTGCTGAGAAGGTGGAGGGAATATTTTGAAGAGTTGATGAATAAAGAAAATGAGCGAGAGAAAAGGCTGGATGATGTGGTGAGAGTAAATCAGGAAGTAAAAGAGATTAGCAAGGAAGAAGTGAGGGCTGCTATGAAGAGGATGAAGAGTGGAAAAGCAGTTGGTCCAGATGACATTCCAATGGAGGCATGGAAATGTCTAGGAGGACATGGCAGTAGAGTTTATAACCAGATTGTTTAATAACATCTTGGAAAGTGAGAGGATGCCTGAGGAGTGGAGACGAAGTGTGCTGGTCCTATTTTCAAGAACAAGGGTGATGTGCAGAGCTGCAGTAACTACAGAGGCATAAAGCTGATCAGCCACAGCATGAAGTTATGGGAAAGAGTAGTAGAAGCTAGGCTTAGAAAACAGGTGAAGATCTGTGAGCAGCAATATGGTTTCATGCCGAGAAAGAGAACTACAGATGCAATGTTTGCTCTGAGAATACTGTTGGAAAAGTACAGAGAAGGCCAGAAAGAGTTACATTGTGTGTTTGTGGACTTAGAAAAAGCTTATGACAGGGTGCCAAGAGAAGAGCTGTGGTATTGTATGAGGAAGTCTGGAGTGGCAGAGAAGTATGTTAGGGTAGTGCAGGACATGTACAAGAATAGTGTGACAGCGGTGAGATGCGCAGTCGGAATGACAGACTCATTCAAGGTGGAGGTGGGATTACACCAAGGATCAGCTCTGAGTCCTTTCTTGTTTGCAGTGGTGATGGACAGGTTGACAGATGAGATCAGACAGGAGTCCCCATGGACTATGATGTTTGCAGATGACATTGTGATCTGTAGTGAGAGTAGAGAGCAAGTTGAGTCTAGTCTGGAGAAGTGGAGATATGCTTTGGAGAGAAGGGGAATGAAAATCAGTAGAAGCAAGACTGAGTACATGTGTGTGAATGAGAGGGAGCCCAGTGGAATAATGCAGTTACAAGGAGTAGAAGTGGTAAAAGTAGATGAGTTTAAATATTTGGGGTCAACTGTTCAAAGTAATGGAGCGTGTGGTAGAGAGGTGAAGAAGAGAGTGCAGGCAGGGTGGAGTGGGTGGAGAAAGGTGGCAGGAGTGATTTGTGACCGAAGAATATCAGCAAGAGTGAAGGGGAAAGTTTACAAGACAGTAGTGAGACCAGCTATGTTGTATGGTTTAGAGACAGTGGCACTAACAAAAAGACAGGAGGCAGAGCTGGAGATGGCAGAGCTGAAGATGTTGAGATTCTCTTTGGGAGTGACAAGAATGGACAAGATTAGGAATGAACATATCAGGGGGACAGCTCAGGTGGGACGGTTTGGAGACAAAGTCAGAGAGGTGAGATTGAGATGGTTTGGACATGTGCAGAGGAGGGACCCAGGGTATATAGGGAGAAGGATGCTGAGGATGGAGCCACCAGGCAGGAGGAGAAGAGGGAGACCAAAGAGGAGGTTCATGGATGTGCTGAGAGAGGACATGCAGGTGGTTGGTGTGACAGAGGAAGATACAGAGGACAGGGTGAGATGGAAACGATTGATCTGCTGTGGCGACCCCTAACAGGAACAGCCGAAAGACAAAGAAGAATCTTGTTCCTTTGCTTGGATGATTAAAATCCATTGCTTTTCCTTGCTACTGGTTAAATACACTTGATATTAAGGTTGGTAAGGTTAGACCCTTACTTGTGTGAAGCGCCTGAGGCAGCTTTGTTGTGATTTGGCGCTATATAAATGAAATAAATTGAAATTGAATTGAAAAAGTGTATAAAAGAGCAAACAAACAAAAAAAGCAAAAAACAAACTGGACGCTACGCCGTCGTCTACCACAGATGGAAGGATGTCAGGAAGGACAGCTTGATATCAGCTGAAAAACTTATTAAGAAAATGTGAGATACATTTTCTCAAAATAAGACATTTTTCTTATGGAAAAATGCTTGACAAGATTATTTTTCTACTGAGACAAAAATGAAGTCAAATTTTCTTTAAACAAGTCTTTTTTACTTTCTTAGATATCAGTTTTTTGTTTATCTTAAACAAGAAGCCTACGTGGATTAACCTTGGTGGGACTAATACTTGATAAATATCCAGAAGTGATTAGATGTTTTCATAAAAGGTCAGCGATCAAGGTCAAGGAAAACCTGGTCCAAAAAAAGCACCTTTTTTGGCATATGAATTGCTTCATATGCCAATAGTATGAAGTAATTCATACTATTAGTACAAATTACTTCATAATGAGGGCACACTGAGGTCATATGATTTATATACAGTCAAAGACATTACATTACAGAAATACATTGACCGGCTACTTTTTTAGGTACACCTGTTCAATTGTTTGTTAACACAAACAGCTAATCATCCAATCACATGGCAGCAACTCAACACATTTAGGCATCTAGATGGTGGTGAAGTTCAAACCAAGCATCAGAATGGGGAAGAAAGGGGATTTAAGTGACTTTGAACATGTCATGGTTGTTGGTGCCAGACGAGCTGCTCTGAATATTTCAGAAAACTGCTGATCTACTGGGATTTTCACACACAACCATCTCTAGGGTTACAGAGAATGGAGCAAAAAGAGAAGCCACCAGTGAATCACAGTTATGAGGATGAATATCGTTTGTTGATGTCAGAGGAAAGAAGGAGAATGGGCAGAAATGGTTGAATGGGTGACTGGGATGCTGTCATGTCAATATGACCAACATCTCTGAGGATTATTTCCAACACCTTGTTAAATCTATGTCATGAAGAATTAAGGCAGTTCTGAAGGTAAAAGGGGGTCCAACATAGTACTAGAACTTACCTAGCCACTCCTTAGTTGCCCTGGCTGTATTTTTGGTCATTGTCACGCTGGAACACCCAGCCACAACCATCTTCAATGCTCTTACTGAGGGAAGGAGGCTGTTTGCCAAAATCTTGTACTACATGACCTCATCAATCCTCCTTTCAATATGGTGCAGTCCTCCTGTCCCCTTTGCAGAAAAACTCCACCAAAAATGATGTTTCCACCCCATGCTTCATGGTTGGGACGGTGTTCTTGGGGTGTTGGCCACTGGTGAACTTCAAACTGGCCTGGACAGTGTACCTATGATAAAAATTACAGACCTCTCCATTCTTTGTAGGTGAGAAAACTTGCAAAATCTGCAGTGGATCAAATACTTATTTGCCTCACTGTAGTGAGTGAAAAAAGCAGCGGCCCCAAAATAGAGCCCTGTGGAATGCCACATGTCAAAGGAACTGCAGATGATTCTGAACCAAGAATACTGACCACTATACACACACAAGGTTGGGTAGGATTACTTTGAAATGTAATCCAAAAGTAATCAGATTACAAGTAATCCAAATGTATGTACATACATACATGTAATCCACATGTATTCTTTCAATCTTGCTTGACTGAATGTAAGCCACGGCTGGCTCATAACAATATATAACATTTTTAATACTCCAGCAGTAATTTTCTGCTCCACCTTTTTTCCTATAAATTCAATGGGTGACACTCAAATGTACCATTGAACAACCAGAGACAACAACAGTGACAGATGGAGAGCATGTGCAATAATAATAAGGGTGCCAACAAAGACCGCCAAAAACAAAATCAGGCAAGGAAGCATATAGCCAGTCTATAGTGACAAGATGAGGAGGACAGAAGTCAAAGGCAAAGTCTGGAGGACGGCCGTGCGGCTGGCAGAAGTCATAGGCAAAGTCTGTAGGGTGGCTGTGGAGCCAGCAGGAGTTCATGGCGTAGTCCACAGTGGAGCCAGGAGGGTGGCTGGGCGGCCGGCAGGAGTCCACTGCGGAGTCAGGAGGATGGTTGGATAGCCCCACTTGAACACTGATGTAATCTGGAGGACAGATGGATGGCACCACTGGAATATATGTCATTGGGTGAAGTGGAACACAGATGTCATCAGGTGAGTTGCTGGACAGCCCCTTGGACACTCTGACGTCATCTTGTGGATGAACAGATGGACAGACAGTACCACTGGAAGACGTCATTGGGAGGCAAGGCGGATGGTCCCAGGAGCACAGATGTCCTCAGTGACTGACCAGATGGCCCCTTGGACACTCTGGTGTCACCTGGCAGGGCCTGGTGGCCCATCAGGAACAGTGATATTATCGGAAGAAGGGGCAGACTGCCCCTCGTGAACAGCTAACATCATCAGGAGCAGAGGCGGATGTCCCCACTGGAGCACAGATGTCATCTGGAACGGATCCTGCCCGCTCCTCAGGAACACAGATGTCATCAGGAGCAGAGCCTGCTGGCCCCTCAGAAACAGCTCTGTCATCGGGATCGAAGCCAGATGGCCCCACTGGAACACAGATGTCATCGAGAGAGCACCCAGGCAGCCCCTTGGGACCTGTGACATCATCAGGGCGAAAGTTGCCCCCCCCGCCGAACCTCAGACAGAATTGATGAGGTGCATCACTCCATGGCCACCTCAGAACCAGGAGACAGAACTGATGAGTGATGTGTTTCGAAGGTCAGGGCATCTGCTTCTTGTACTGAAACTAAGTCATGATCTCCTCAGTGTCTGATTCAAATCCGTCCTCAGAGTCTGAACAGTCATGGTCAATTTCTGATAGAGGGGACATTGTTGGCAAATAAGCCTCCGGTTGCCAAAAACAGTTCGGGACCCTACCCTCATTGAAGAGGGCATCCAGGGCTTACAGGTCCGGGAACCAGTCCAAAACCCAGCGGTTAGCTGGGTTACAGCTATGGTAACAGTTAATTAAGAACTTCAGTTTAGAAAAAATTGATTTAAGTGCCACAGTGTCTGGATTATGGAATAGTGCACTCATTTCTGGCTGATTTACTTGTCTTTGCAGTCTCGGATCAAGGACTGTGTGTTCTTAGGGTGAAGAAAAAGTCTTCAGGTCACAGAACCTTTTCCTATCCTGCACCTCTTTTGTGGGACTGATTGTGTGGACATTAAAGTCAAGGTTAACCACTCAGTTGTTTCCTCTTTATTTGAATTAACAAGGACATAACTTTGTTCAGTTATGTAGGTTTGAGTTTATAATGATTTTTTTAGCACCTGTCACTGGTTCCTTGCTTTTTGATGGCCTTTATTATTCCAGCTGTTCATCACAACTTTTTCTTTTTATCTGATTATCTGATTTTTTTTTTAGTTGTTTATTGCATTCTATTGTAATGCTTATAACATGAAATTGGGTTGTTATTGGTTTCTGACAAACTCCTTTACTTGATTGCTAATGTTAATTGTCACCTTATTGTTGTTGGTGGCCAGTGCAAGCGGCTGCCACGCTGAGTTGGATCCACTGCTGTTTGAACCTCAGGCCTCATGTACTAAGGCTGCATAGGCATAACGTTCTCCACGCCATCATGCAATCATGGCTGGTGTATACACATTTCTACAGCTATTGTGCCACTGCCAACACATAGAGGTGATGCTGGGAACCATTAATAGTGTGAAAACAAGAGTGATGTGCAGATCAAAGACACACTAATGAACAATTAACACACCTACGTTTGCAATTATATAGGTGGATATACAAGCATGCGGAAACTGGCACCAAAAATGGTGCATTAGCATTGCTAGAGGACCTTGCAAATGGTGCAATCCAAGGTGAGTGTGTATTCAGGAAAGGTGAGGATTTAATTGCAAATGATGATACCTAGCTCATAAGCTGATTTTGATTGCCAAGGCCACTGTTACTGGAGTTGCGCATAGAACTGCAGCCGGTCCAGAGCGCAATATGGCGAGGAGCCAGGGGTTGTCTGTGCCCACACAGGTGCTGACCATGCTGGGCTTTCTGGCAACAGGGGCATTCCAGTGGGAGCTGGCGAATCAGTCAGGAGTGTGCCAGTCAACCTTGAGCCGAGCCATGCCACCTGTGTGGAACCCAGTCATCCAAATGTCATCCAGGTACATCATATTCTCATACAATGCTGTTGAATAGGCCAACATTAAGGCACAATTTGCAGTGAAAGCCAGTTTCCCTAACGTAATCAGAGCTATTGACTACACACATATTGCTATAAAGGCACCATCACATGATGAATTTGTTTTTGTTAATAGAGAATATTTTATTTCATCAACTTTCAAATCATATGTGATGTGCAAATGCTTTGGGTTGGATTGGGAACAAGCTAGAGGCTGGCACAGTGCATGATGGGTGGGTGCTTCATGAGTACATAGTTTATTTGTGTAATTGTTCCAAACGAAAACCAGCACGAGCACATTTGGGCATGTGCACATTCAAATATGTTGTTTGTTATTATTGTTAATTTTTTTTTTTTTTTTTTTTGCTTGATGGTGAAACTAGAGCTGCAGAGCTTCTTAACTTCTTAACCACCAGTGGTCTCCCTGTGTTCAGTATTGGTCAATAAATGCGTATGTAAAGCTGTGGATGTCACACATACAGTAATCAGCTGCGGCGCAGCTCACTTTTTTAACCTCAGTGTGTGCACTATTCTGAGCTCACTGCATTTGCGGCCTCACACACATACGTGCCCATTAGCATTTTTGTAGTTTCATGTTTATTCCATTTGACAGGGTACCAAATAAACTATCCCTGCATGTCTCCACGTCATTTCCAGTCATCTGTAGCTCACACTCGGTTGAATGTCTTTTCTGTGTTTATGTTGACTGAACTGATGGAGGGGAATCTCAGGTCCCATGGCCTATTTATATACATGGATTTGCATATTGAAATAGGAGAGTGGAAAGGGAGGAGTTTGGTATGTCTGCATGTGTGCTCAATTCCATGTTCAGTGGGATGTACAAATGAAACATGCTTGGATCCATGCGTGCGCACACTTTGATACATTTAGATATGTTTGTGCTTACGCCAGTTTCCGAGTTTTAGCATACGCCATGTTTCATGTAAGGCCCCTGGTCTCGTGAACCATCTTGGGGTGACTTTATTGTAATTTGGAGCTATACAAATATAATCATATAAAACTGAATTGACATGTGCAGTTATAGCACTAATACCCCAAGTTACTAGTAAATTTATATAAATAAATGCACATGGGAGTGAAGCAAAGCTATGAGCATTAGATATACAAACACCCAGTTCCAATGTCAGACAAACCCAAAACCCCACAGAGAGAGTGGGCAAATGCCCCACCTGAGACCACCCATCGGTGCAGAAGCCGGAAACAAAAGACTTGAGGTCCCCTCAACTGAGCTGGGGGAAGAGCACCCCCCCCCCCCCCCATTATCCCCCATTTCAACTTCTCCATTGTGATAATGGCTGAAACAACATTGTCCAAATATATATGGATATATAAGGAGATTTTTTTTAAACACTTTCATAGTTACGTTGTTTTTCAAGAAACAAATGAATTAAACTCAAAAATGTCATACCTGCACTTTGAGCAGACTTATTGATATTTTGGCATTTATTGCTGCAGTGGATGAGTGTCTGTGTGTCATTTGTTTCAGAAATCTGTCATTTTTATTTCCCCCACATGTCATGTTACGTATTGTAGCTGGTGAAAAAGTGATGACATGATTTTAAAATTATGTGTGTGTTGTGTATTTGAGAATAAAAATAACCCGTGGATTTATTTGATGTGACCTGAACTCTCTTTCTTTGTGTGTGTGTGTAGGTGCAGATGTTAGATCAATCCATATGATGATGTGATTGACTGGTGTTTGCAGAGTTGCCAGTTTGGGGAGAGCAGAATGCCGGCAGAGCTGGCTGTTTCTAATGAGACTGGCGGACAGGGAGCTGTCACACTGATGGGGCCGTCTGACACATGAAAATTAGACCCACAGCCACAAATGCTCAGATAAACCGTGAGCACGGAGAGGGTGAAGGAGCGGAAAAGGGGGATGGATAGGAGGAGGCAGGCCGGCAGCTGTCAGACAACTGAGTGACAGGTCAAGGAAGGTGGCTGAGCAGCAAAACTCCTCCAAAGGCTTTTGAGTGACAAGAGACGAAAGGCACATGGTGACGTGCACAGCGGTGTCTGGACTGTCTCTGTCATCTGACAGGCCGACAAGGACCAGTCCTGTTCCAGGATTATCCAATAGCCAAGTTTGCTGCACAATGGTGCTCAGCCATCCGCAGTCAAAGCTTCTCAATTACTTCAAGCTAAATTCAAAGTGCTTATTTTTCTTATCCAAACACAAATTCCTCACATTTTTCCACTTTTGATTTGTCCATGTGATAAGCTGGGCAGCATCGTTGTCATTTAGCATCTGAACGTTGCAAAGCGGATGTGGCTATTCCTGCACGATGCCCTGCAGACATGCCTTTGTGAGTGATGACTGTGGGATTATCTCTCCATTATAGTGATGCTATCTGACAAGGCGTTCTGTCACATCTCAAACGCCTGCTTCCCTTGAAGAACCAGGTGCTCGCTCCTCGTCGCTCACATCCACCGTTTGCCGGAGATTTGAGACAGCCCCGTGATACGTTTCATCTGCCGGGGAGAAAGCAAGCGCTCGGGCTCGGCGACACTCCCATCCTTCAAGGTGTTCTTGTTCCATCTGCCGGAGGGTCCGGCGGGAATACTTCTCTCTGAGCTCCTTCCCCAGTCCCAGCGCGCAGCCTTTCATGTCAGACAGGATAGCAGACAGGAATCCCAGCTAGCACTCGGCTTCACTTAAGACTTACATGTTGACAGAGAGGAAGAGGGGTCCTCTTATCTCTGAATGCTAGTTTTCATCTTTTTTAAAACGGCCCACATTCAAACTCATGTGGATCATGAGCTCAGCGCTGCCCGCAGCAGCAAAACTGCTGGTAGACTGACCAACTGCAGTGTGTTCAAGCCACAAATCAAACACAACACAACCCTGTGTGATGAAAAATGTACATATACATAAAAACTGACAAAACAAAGAAAACAGAAAGAACGTTCCCAAATGCCTGATTTCACATTGGTTGGTAGTAAGTGTAAGTATTCCATCAAACGGCACTTTAAAATGTGCTGTGAAAATAGTTTGAAAAATGCTTTCTTTTCTGCTCTTCCCTAAGATAAATTGGTAAATTGACTCTGTTTTTTTATAGCACTGTTCATGTTTTGATGACACCAAACATGAAATGTCTTGTGTTCATATGGTCTGTTTTTTCTCCACTTTCCATACATCCCAACATTTTGTTGTTAGAGGTGGTAGTAGATCATCCAGGTCCTGTTTGTGTGCTTCTAAATGCATACTGACTAATGGGATTATTGAGAAATCCAGTTAATCTCTGCAGCCATTTTCTATGATCAAGTTCAATCAATCAATTCAATCAATTTTTTTATATAGCGCCAAATCACAACAAACAGTTGCCCCAAGGCGCTTTATATTGTAAGGCAAGGCCATACAATAATTATGTAAAACCCCAACGGTCAAAACGACCCCCTGTGAGCAAGCACTTGGCTACAGTGGGAAGGAAAAACTCCCTTTTAACAGGAAGAAACCTCCAGCAGAACCAGGCTCAGGGAGGGGCAGTCTTCTGCTGGGACTGGTTGGGGCTGAGGGAGAGACCAGGAAAAAGACATGCTGTGGAGGGGAGCAGAGATCGATCACTAATGATTAAATGCAGAGTGGTGCATACAGAGCAAAAAGAGAAAGAAAAGTGCATCATGGGACCCCCCAGCAGTCTACGTCTATAGCAGCATAACTAAGGGATGGTTCAGGGTCACCTGATCCAGCCCTAACTATAAGCTTTAGCAAAAAGGAAAGTTTTAAGCCTAATCTTAAAAGTAGAGAGGGTGTCTGTCTCCCTGATCTGAATTGGGAGCTGGTTCCACAGGAGAGGAGCCTGAAAGCTGAAGGCTCTGCCTCCCATTCTACTCTTACAAACCCTAGGAACTACAAGTAAGCCTGCAGTCTGAGAGCGAAGCGCCCCTTTGGGGTGATATGGTACTACGAGGTCCCTAAGATAAGATGGGACCTGATTATTCAAAACCTTATAAGTAGAAGAAGAATTTTAAATTCTATTCTAGAATTAACAGGAAGCCAATGAAGAGAGGCCAATATGGGTGAGATATGCTCTCTCCTTCTAGTCCCCGTCAGTACTCTAGCTGCAGCATCTTGAATTAACTGAAGGCTTTTTAGGGAACTTTTAGGACAACCTGATAATAATGAATTACAATAGTCCAGCCTAGAGGAAATAAATGCATGAATTAGTTTTTCAGCATCACTCTGAGACAAGACCTTTCTGATTTTAGAGATATTGCGTAAATGCAAAAAAGCAGTCCTACATATTTGTTTAATATGTGCTTTGAATGACATATCCTGATCAAAAATGACTCCAAGATTTCTCACAGTATTACTAGAGGTCAGGTTAATGCCATCCAGAGTAAGGATCTGGTTAGACACCATGTTTCTAAGATTTGTGGGGCCAAGTACAATAACTTCAGTTTTATCTGAGTTTAAAAGCAGGAAATTAGAGGTCATCCATGTCTTTATGTCTGTAAGACAATCCTGCAGTTTAGCTAATTGGTGTGTGTCCTGTTTGGGTTGTTTGGGCTGTATGCAGAGGCACGTGCTCTGCAGAGTGGTGCTTAGGGCTCCTTCACACATAGCACGAATAAACAGGAATCAAGGTGAATCACGACAAAACAGCCTGAGTGAGCGAAACACGAAAACATCAAGCCGACATCGGGAGGGACACACGGTCAGGCAGGTGTGAACAATCCTGCTGCATCGAAGCGGGAACACAGTGCGACCAGCTGGAGTGTGTGGAACCACATCGTGCAGCTGCTGTGAGAAAAAAAAAATGTACATGGCACCTATTGGATTTGAACTTGTATTTACAAAAACTTTGATCAAGAGACCACTGGACTACCATCGCTGTCCGAAAGCAGGAGTGTAAAATGCCTTAAATCAACAAGGAGATAAATATATTAACAAAAAAGATAATTCGATGATGTAGACGGTGAAAAAAGCACCGTAACTGCCCTGTTGAGGAGGGAAAAAAAAACAGCTGGAACATATTGCACCACCTCTGCTGTGGAGAAAACAAAATAAATCCACACACCATAAAAAACCCCACATTTTATTGAATCCCTCTTATTGACAATGCAAGTATGAACCGTCTGTTCCTCTGTAGATGACGCATGGTCACAGACGCACAGTCATGAAATGACATGAATGAAGCAGTGCACTCTTATCATGTCCACATCTGCTGGCCCAGCCTGTCCAACCGGTCCTGCGCGCGTGTCCTGTGGATGGCGGACAGACAGACACCGCGTCATGTGGAACAGAGCTCATGTGGGTGACGTGACATTCAGGTCACCCGCTATGTATTATGATCTGATGGTCTTTTTCACCTGGGGCAGCCTGTCAATGTGTGCACTCGCTCGCTGTAGCCTGTCGCAACAGTGATATATGTTTTTATGTATGTCCACGTAAGGACAGCAAGCAGACACATCTTGTCACTCAGTTTTTGAGAACTGTCTACAAATTTACAGATTCTATCTACTACAGATTTACCATAGAGTGTCATACTGTTCGTATTCTTCATAACTGATGTCAATAAAGTCCAAGACATATTCAGTGACTTGGAAATGTTCATGTATCCATCCCCTGACTTGTCTGAAGAAAACTGGCAATAAAACTGATTATACCAAAGCATGGCATTACTTATGCAAACCATCATCTTGACTTTTATATTTATGTCTGCCAAAGATGTAATAAAATCATTGGTTTTCATTTATTTATGTGTCTGTCTGTTGACTTTTAGCAGGATTACGTCAAAAGTACTGCACAGATTTTGACAAACCTTTCACCACAGATAGATGTTAGGCCATGGAACACTCCCTTAAATTTTGGAGGTGATCCACATCCAGATTCTATATCAAGTTTCACTTTATATCGGCTTTGAAAGATTACTGTTGGCATGATTACGTCAAAACTACTTCACGGATTCTCACCAAATTTGCACCACAGGTAGATATTTGGGCATGGAAGACTCCACTCAATTATGGAAGTTATCTGGATCCAGATCCAGATTCTGGATCAAGATTTCATTATATAGGCTTTGAAGGATTATGTCAAAACTACTTCAGAGATTCTCACCAGATTTGTCCCACAGATTGATATTAGGGCATGGAAGACTCCACGGAATTTTGGAGGTGATTTGGATCTGGACAACAGAACAGAACTTATAAAACAACAGAAATCTCTATTGCTGTTGTTTTAATTCATTTGTATCAAGTTGTAGAGATTTGAGAAGATAATTTTCTAAATTTTTATGTTTTGTACTTTTTGTATTTGAAATGGCATAAACAAATTAAAATGTGTGAAATACCAAGTGTTTCAATACTTTTGAATACTTTCAAATACTTTTTTCAATACTTCTGTATGTCATCCCTTACGCTTTTTTCATGCTCCCATAATGAAATGTTACATTTTCGTGCCAGTTTTTTTTTTTTTTTACTATTTCTAACCCTACCCCTTCCCCTAACCCTAACCATAATGTAACCTTTTCCTTTCTCCTAATCATAACCCCATCAGACCGCCCCACATCACCCCACATTTCGTGCTCCTGTCACAAAATTAATTTGTGCTCCTGTTACAAAAATGTGGTGCTTTTGTGACAAACCAGTAGATTAATTCATTTTTCGTGATGCCATCACAAAATGGTGTGAGACTGGGTTGGTATTAATCAACTGGTACCCATTGACCATTGTTAGAAAAACCAAACAAAAATCATCATGTACAGTATAGTCACACTGAATCTTAATATGTAAGTTACAGCATTTCGTAAGAACTGCAATATGTATTGAGTTGGCACTTACATTTGTGACAGTATCAAACTTTGGCATAAGTGTATTATTCTTGCCCTTTAATGAATACATCACACACAGCATTACATAAAGAAAAATCTTTTAGGACTGGAGCAGAAGGTTATACTACAATCTCATTTGAGGGGGATCCTGAAACACAATACCTTGTGCAAAACAGATGAATAGTTCAGTTTAATCAATCAATTGCGTGTACCCCCTTATACCAATTAATGAGGGGGTTACAGCGTGTGGAGTGTGGAGTCCACATTGACTCCACACTCCGGTCACAAGAGACCGGAGTGTGGAGCACAGAGGCATGTGGGTGCATGACTGGTGAAGGATCAATCAATCAATTTTTGTATATAGCGCCAAATCACAACAAACAGTTGCCCCAAGGTGCTTTATATTGTAAGGCAAGGCCATACAATAATTATGTAAAACCCCAACGGTCAAAACGACCCCCTGTGAGCAAGCACTTGGCTACAGTGGGAAGGAAAAACTCCCTTTTAACAGGAAGAAACCTCCAGCAGAACCAGGCTCAGGGAGGGGCAGTCTTCTGCTGGGACTGGTTGGGGCTGAGGGAGAGAACCAGGAAAAAGACATGCTGTGGAGGGGAGCAGAGATCGATCACTAATGATTAAATGCAGAGTGGTGCATACAGAGCAAAAAGAGAAAGAAACAGTGCATCATGGGAACCCCCCAGCAGTCTACGTTTATAGCAGCATAACTAAGGGATGGTTCAGGGTCACCTGATCCAGCCCTAACTATAAGCTTTAGCAAGGAAAGTTTTAAGCCTAATCTTAAAAGTAGAGAGGGTGTCTGTCTCCCTGATCTGAATTGGGAGCTGGTTCCACAGGAGAGGAGCCTGAAAGCTGAAGGCTCTGCCTCCCATTCTACTCTTACAAACCCTAGGAACTACAAGTAAGCCTGCAGTCTGAGAGCGAAGCGCTCTATTGGGGTGATATGGTACTACGAGGTCCCTAATAAGATGGGACCTGATTATTCAAAACCTTATAAGTAAGAAGAAAAAATTTTAAATTCTATTCTAGAATTAACAGGAAGCCAATGAAGAGAGGCCAATATGGGTGAGATATGCTCTCTCTTCTAGTCCCCGTCAGTACTGTAGCTGCAGCATTTTGAATTAACTGAAGGCTTTTTAGGGAACTTTTAGGACAACCTGATAATAATGAATTACAATAGTCCAGCCTAGAGGAAATAATGCATGAATTAGTTTTTCAGCATCACTCTGAGACAAGACCTTTCTGATTTTAGAGATATTGCGTAAATGCAAAAAAGCAGTCCTACATATTTGTTTAATATGCGCTTTGAATGACATATCCTGATCAAAATGACTCCAAGATTTCTCACAGTATTACTAGAGGTCAGGGTAATGCCATCCACAGTAAGGATCTGGTTAGACACCATGTTTCTAAGATTTGTGGGGCCAAGTACAATAACTTCAGTTTTATCTGAGTTTAAAAGCAGGAAATTAGAGGTCATCCATGTCTTTATGTCTGTAAGACAATCCTGCAGTTTAGCTAATTGGTGTGTGTCCTCTGGCTTCATGGATAGATAAAGCTGGGTATCATCTGCGTAACAATGAAAATTTAAGCAATACCGTCTAATACTGCCTAAGGGAAGCATGTATAAAGTGAATAAAATTGGTCCTAGCACAGAACCTTGTGGAACTCCATAATTAACTTTAGTCTGTGAAGAAGATTCCCCATTTACATGAACAAATTGTAATCTATTAGACAAATATGATTCAACCACCGCAGCGCAGTGCCTTTAATACCTATGGCATGCTCTAATCTCTGTAATAAAATTTTATGGTCAACAGTATCAAAAGCAGCACTGAGGTCTAACAGAACAAGCACAGAGATGAGTCCACTGTCCGAGGCCATAAGAAGATCATTTGTACCTTCACTAATGCTGTTTCTGTACTATGAGAATTCTAAAACCTGACTGAAACTCTTCAAATAGACCATTCCTCTGCAGATGATCAGTTAGCTGTTTTACAACTACCCTTTCAAGAATTTTGAGAGAAAAGGAAGGTTGGAGATTGGCCTATAATTAGCTAAGATAGCTGGGTCAAGTGATGGCTTTTTAAGTAATGGTTTAATTACTGCCACCTTAAAAGCCTGTGGTACATAGCCAACTAACAAAGATAGATTGATCATATTTAAGATCGAAGCATTAAATAATGGTAGGGCTTCCTTGAGCAGCCTGGTAGGAATGGGTCTAATAAACATGTTGATGGTTTGGATGAAGTAACTAATGAAAATAACTCAGACAGAACAATCGGAGAGAAAGAGTCTAACCAAATACAGGCATCACTGAAAGCAGCCAAAGACGATACGTCTTTGGGATGGTTATGAGTAATTTTTTCTCTAATAGTTAAAATTTTGTTAGCAAAGAAAGTCATGAAGTCATTACTAGTTAAAGTTAATGGAATACTCAGCTCAATAGAGCTCTGACTCTTTGTCAGCCTGGCTACAGTGCTGAAAAGAAACCTGGGGTTGTTCTTATTTTCTTCAATTAGTGATGAGTAGAAAGATGTCCTAGCTTTACGGAGGGCTTTTTTATAGAGCAACAGACTCTTTTTCCAGGCTAAGTGAAGATCTTCTAAATTAGTGAGACGCCATTTCCTCTCCAACTTACGGGTTATCTGCTTTAAGCTACGAGTTTGTGAGTTATACCACGGAGTCAGGCACTTCTGATTTAAAGCTCTCTTTTTTAGAGGAGCTACAGCATCCAAAGTTGTCTTCAATGAGGATGTAAAACTATTGACGAGATACTCTATCTCACTTACAGAGTTTAGGTAGCTACTCTGCACTGTGTTGGTATATGGCATTAGAGAACATAAAGAAGGAATCATATCCTTAAACCTAGTTACAGCGCTTTCTGAAAGACTTCTAGTGTAATGAAACTTATTCCCCACTGCTGGGTAGTCCATCAGAGTAAATGTAAATGTTATTAAGAAATGATCAGACAGAAGGGAGTTTTCAGGGAATACTGTTAAGTCTTCTATTTCCATACCATAATTCAGAACAAGATCTAGATTATAAGTGGTGGTGGACTCATTTACTTTTTGAGCAAAGCCAAAGTCTAATAATAGATTAAATGCAGTGTTGAGGCTGTCATTCTCAGCATCTGTGTGGATGTTAAAATCGCCCACTATAATTATCTTATCTGAGCTAAGCACTAAGTCAGACAAAAGGTCTGAAAATTCACAGAGAAACTCACAGTAACGACCAGGTGGACGATAGATAATAACAAATAAAACTGGTTTTTGGGACTTCCAATTTGGATGGACAAGACTAAGAGTCAAGCTTTCAAATGAATTAAAGCTCTGTCTGGGTTTTGATTAATTATCATGATTTATTGTCTCTTGCAGTATTTTTTGATAGATATTATTTTTTGAGAGATAGTTGATGGATCAGTGTTTTTGATAGATAAGTATTTGTTTGATGGATAAGTATTTGTCTCATGGATCAGTATTTTTGATAAAGTATTGATAGATAAGTATTTTTTTGATGGATAAGTATTTGTCTGTTGGATAAGTATTTGTCTGATGGATCAGTATTTTATTGACAGTTCAGTATTGTTTGATAAGTATTTGTCTCATGGATCAGTATTTTTTGATAGGTATCTGTTTGATAGATAAGTCTTTGTCTGATGGATAAGTATTTGTCTGATGGATCAGTTTTTTGATAGTTAAGTATTTGTTTGATGGATCAGTTTATTTATGATGGATATGTATTTGTCTCATTGATCAGTATTTTTTGATAGATATATTTTTTGAGAGATAAGTATTTGTCTGATGGATAAGTATTTGCTTGATAGATAATATTTGTCCATGGATAAGTATTTGTCTGATGGATCAGTATTTTTGATAAGTATTTGTTTGATAGATGAGTATTTCTGATGGATAAGTATTTGTTTGATGGATAAGTATTGTTTGATAGATAAATATTTGTCTCATTGATCAGTAGTTTTTGATAATTATTTTGTTTGATGGATCAGTGTTTTTTGATAGATATATTTGTTTGATGGATAAGTATTTGTCTCATGGATCAGTATTTTTTGATAAAGTATTTAATTGATAGATAAGTATTTGTTTGATGGATACGTATTTCTTTGATGGATGGGGAGGTGATGGTGTAGTGGTTCATCGCTGGGCTTCAGACCAGAGGATCCTCAGTTCAAATCCCAGCCTGAGGAAAATCACCAAGGGCCCTTAAGCAAGGTTCTTCATCCCCTACCTTGCATGGCAGCACCCTGACATTTGTGTGTGTGTGTGTGTCTGTGAGAATCGGTGAATGTGAGCTCCCGATGCAGACAGAAAAGCAGTATATAATTGCAGTCCATTTACTATAAGTGTTTGTCTGATGGATAAGTATTTGTCTCATCTTTTCAGCATTGAGAAGACGATGCATTCTCTGAATAAACCCCAAACTCCATTTTCATTTCTGCTCCAAATCTGCAGGGTACTCCACCACACTTACCATTGCCAAGTGACACTCATCCTTGCACAACTCATGAGCCCTTCAGCCAAAAAAAAAAAAAAACAACTCCCTTTTATAACAAAGAAATATTTGAAATTATGGCTGTTTTGACCAGCTTTCATTTTTCTGTTCCCCACTCCTGATTTTTTCATGTATAACTGGGTTACTTGGCCTTGTTGCCATGTTGGAGGTGCAGCTTTTTGGTAACGTCTTCCACAATGACCACTTATCACTAGAGTTCTTTCAACTGCAGCTGTTTTCTTGTTAATAATCATTTTCTTTTCCAGTCCACCATGAAGCTGAGTAACTGGTTTCTGCATCTCCTGTTTTTCCAGTCACAACCACAAAGCCAACAGTTTTGTTGTGGTTGCCTTGGTGGCTTCCCTCATCACATCATGTTGTCACAGTTGTTGAGAACGTCTACACCAGATATACGTATTTATCATATACAGTGCAATACTATTCCTGTTACTTAATGATGGATGCAAGTGAAGTCCAAGAGATATTTATTGATTTGGAAATGTTCATGTATCCATCCCCTGAAGAAAACTGTCTGTAATTCATATGAACATAGTCTTTATTTATTCAGTTTGTCCAATGACTTTGTAGAATATGATATAATGTCTAAATGGTTAATGTGATATTTTCTTTTGTTTCATTTTAGAATTTATTATTTCTACCCTAGACCAAAATATAGCCGCTGGGTATTATGAAGACTTTGCTTCAGTCAGTCCCTCTGTCTGTGATCAGCATAAGTCCAGTCATATTACTGCCACAGGCTTCAAATTCACAGGGACACAGACCTTCAACAAGTTCAAAGATGGCTAACCTTGACATATTTTAAGAGGTCTAAAAGGTCACATTATGTTTCCTATTTTTGCTCATAAAGCTGAGGGTATTTTAGCATTGCATTATATTTGTCATTATTTGTTATGTGTCGACGCGAGTTGAGGAGCGGACCTGCGTCAGACAGAACCCAGCGCTAAAAATAACCAGAAAGCGGTTCCAACAACAGAAACAATTTATTTTTCACCTGTGCATAATAATGTGTACAAAACTAAAACAACGTCCTTCTGGTGGAGTGACTGTTGGCACGCTCTTAAGCGCCCAAAAGGATCAAAGCCCGGCGTTCCTGGACCCACTACCACCAGACAAACACCCCCCAGGTGGACACGACAAACTGACTCTCTGTGAAGCAAAGAAGAGGTGAGGTAAGTCAGCAGTTACAACAATCTTTCAAAAGACACACGCTATCAGCAACACATTCAGGTCTGTATTTTTTAACTTTATGCAAATGAGCAGCTTCTCACAACAAGTGGAGGATCACTTATCCGCATGCCACAGCAGTGAGAAGCAAACTGCACAATTCTCATCACAATTCCAGTATACTGCGTAACAAACACCAAGTTACTATCAACAATTAGTCGAACACTTAATCACCTTTAATGTGTGCTGACAGTAAGTGTCCTCACCCTTCCTGCTTCACGGGCTCGATATGTCAAACCCAGGCGCGGTCCTCAGCGTCTCACAAACGAACATCACAAGGTCGAGTTCCCGGCAGTTCTGCTTGAATCACACATGCCTTAAATGCAGAACGCCATCCAATTATCTGCTTCAGCTGAAAGTCTTTAAGGTTGCATGTGAGCACCATTCACAGGTGCTACACATGATGTTGATGAGGTGAGGACTCTTCAGCCAGCACCTTCTCCACAGACAAATCAGTTTCCATGCCACCTGAAGACCAAAGAAAAGAAAAGAACACCAAAATATCCAGCCACACCCCCCACACAACAATTATTATCACTTTACCGGGGCGTTGCTAGGCCAGTATCGTAGATTTATGTCGATGCTATCTGGCTATACCCACCCGCTGTGCATAAACAATGACGTCATAGTGCACGCAGCCCAAGACCTGTCCACAGAGGAAAAGAGAAAGGCGAGAAGTGTGTTTGGTCCCAATCGATATTCTTGATGATTTTCTTATGGATGCTACGACAATGAACAGCAGCTAAAGCAGCCAGCTTGATGAGGGCGCACTGCCGAATATGGAGAGCAGCGTGGGCAGCAGCCGACACAACAAAAGTTATGTGAACCAACTTTTTATGTACGCGTTACGTGTTGTGTATCTCAGTAAAAGTGATAATAATGCAAATAACACGCTGTTTCTTGCGGTATGCATTTTTCTGAGTCCCTCCGTCCATGCCGTCGCCCGCAATGACAGCTATTCGCCCGAGTGAACATCGGGCCTCTTGAAAATGTACCACCCTCCAAAAGCATGTTATTGTTTATTATTAGGATTATTTTAGCTTTCTTTCCTTTTTCTCTTGTATTTTTAATTATTCTTTGGTATTCTCTTGTGTGAAATGTATCATCTTGTCCTTTATACTTTTGTGTTGTAATTGGTTTGAGACTGTGTTTGTGAAATGTCCTGTATAAATAATATCAGCATTAACATTTAAACCACTTTGAATTAAAGCTGAAGGTTCACTGCAAGCACACCTCAACTATTTTATTTTAGTTCCGCTGTGATCGTGTACAAAAAGAAAATTACAACAACTGTGTCAGAGTCCAAATACATATTAATATGCATAGTATGGGCCCAACTGCATATTGTTTCCTTCTGTATTTGGCAGTATTTACATTTCCTACGGCTAAATCTGTCACTTTTTTCTTTGTATTGACAAACCAACATAAGAAGTCAACTACTCACTGACATTTTTCAAACTCTTATGTTGGGCTGTGAACAAATGGAATGCCAAATAATATTTTTTTTCACATATATTTTTACTTTGTAGCATGACACCGACATTGGTATTCACAACATTTCAAATCTAATCATTGAAAATTTGCGGAAATTATTATGTAAATTAAGGTGAATAAAAGAATGAAAGGTTTCTCAGCTGACCTCATTGGTTGGTGTGTGTTGAATAAGAAATGGGTCAGAGTTTGTGTTGATGAAGCAGACGATGGATTCCTTCCACATGCTGTGAATCTCTACAAACACACAGACACGCCTCCTTTCCCTGTCAGCTCCACAACCACGAGGCAAAAAGAAAAGCAGAGAGAATAATTGGACTTCCCCCTCCATCTTTCCTACTCCCTTCCTCCCCCGATCTCGGTCATAATTAACACCAACCTCGTCAGGAAGCCCGGAATCAAAAAAAAAAAAAAAAATCTGACCAGCGCCAGATTGTCTTCTTTACATCATAGATGCAAATGGATGTGCGATCTGCCCAGTCTGACGAAGCACTGCATTAAAAAAAAACAAAGCTGGAAAAGTCATTCATTCGTAAAACCCAATGTGTGATTATTACTATCATTAACGGAGCACGTCGGCCTCAATTAGCCTCTTGTCTTGATTAACAGAGTGGTGGTAATTGCAGGTTTCATTGGGGAGGTTTGAGGCATGACTGGACCACACAGCAAGCTGTCCTGTCCTTCCACATCACGTCCACCCGACCCCACCAGGTGCTCCGCGTTTTTTACTGTACCGTCCTCTTTGTCTTCCACAAGCACTTTCACCACAGTGCGAGTTTGCCCAGAAGCCATTATGTTTCATAAAGATGAAGAGCAGGATGGGGTGAAGAAATAGCTGAAGCAGGAGTGAGTGGTGCGGCGGAGGCTGTGGTCGGCATGTGTTAATTACACATGTAAAGCCTATTATTCCAGAGAGGACACCTGCTGGCAGGGAAATGAGGCCGACATCAACGCCTGCCACACGGAGTCAAGTGCATCTTCACTGTGCCAACGACATGATAGTGCTCTGATGACATTTTCATGTGGCACTGGATTGGAGGGCGCACTTAAAATTCAAATCATTCTCCAGGGCTTTCAGGTAGAAAGTGAAATGTTCCAGGTTGCAGGATTGTCACTTTGAGAGTGTAACGGCCTGCACCATGTCAGGAGTGACGGTGCCACTGCCGAAGAATGAAAGTGGAGTTTCCAGTGTGCAGTGCACACACACACACACACACACACACACACACCACACACACACCCACACACACACCACACACACACACACACCACACACACCACACACACACATACAAATCAATATCAAACAATTGCAACATACACAACTCAAGCCTACATTTGAAGCAGAAACAGGTCAATCAGTAGAGCAACAGTCCTGAGATGATGCTTCTATCTGTCTATCTCTAGATATTAGCACACACTATCTATCTATAGATACATATGTTGTACAAATAATGAATGTTTAGGAGTTCAATGGTATGAATATTTCATGAGGTGAAATGGTATGTTCCATCATTGCTGGACTTATCACAGTCTTTCACCCTGACCCAAATACTTGGGACACTCAAGATACAAACTATGCCTAAATTATGGCTAAGTCAGGTTAGGTTTGTGAGTATGCACTAACGTCACGTCATTAAATACACTGCATTATGGAACCACCTTTGACTGGGTGGTTGCAATCCAGGATCTGGAAACCAGTCCATCCTCACGATATACAGTAGTGTTCAGAATAATAGTAGTGCTATGTGACTAAAAAGATCAATCCAGGTTTTGAGTATATTTCTTATTGTTACATGGGAAACAAGGTACCAGTAGATTCTCACAAATCCAACAAGACCAAGCATTCATGATATGCACACTCTTAAGGCTATGAAATTGGGCTATTAGTAAAAAAAGGTAGAAAAGGGGGTGTTCACAATAATAGTAGTGTGGCATTCAGTCAGTGAGTTCGTCAATTTTGTGTAACAAACAGGGGTGAATCAGGTGTCCCCTATTTAAGGATGAAGCCAGCACCTGTTGAACATGCTTTTCTCTTTGAAAGCCTGAGGAAAACGGAACGTTCAAGACATTGTTCAGAAGAACAGCGTAGTTTGATTAAAAAGTTGATTGGAGAGGGGATAACCTATACACAGGTGCAACAAATTATAGGCTGTTCATCTACAATGATCTCCAATGCTTTAAAATGGACAAAAAAAACAGAGATGTGTGGAAGAAAACAGCAACCACCAAAATGGATAGAAGAATAACCAGAATGGCAAAGGCTCACCCATTGATCAGCTCCAGGATCAAAGACAGTCTGGAGTTACCTGTAAGTGCTGTGACAGTTAGAAACGCCTGTATGAAGCTAATTTATTTGCAAAAATCCCCCGCAAAGTCCCTTTGTTAAATAAAAGATATGCAGAAGAGGTTACAATTTGCCAAAGAACACATCAACTGGCCTAAAGAGAAATGGAGTAATTTTTTGGACTGATGAGAGTAAAATTGTTCTTTTTGGGTCCAAGGGCCACAGATAGTTTGTGAGACGACCCCCAAACTCTGATTTAAGCCACAGTTCACAGTGATGACAGTGAAGCATGGTAGTGAGCGCCTTGGGGCAACTGTTTGTTGTGATTTGGCGCTATATGAAAAAAAGTTGATTGATTGATTGATGCAAGCATCATGATATGGGCATGTTTCTCCTACTATGGTGTTGGGCCTATATATCACATACCAGGTATCATGGATCAGTTTGGATATGTCAAAATACTTGAAGAGGTCATGTTGCCTTATACTGAAGAGGACATGCCCTTGAAATGGGTGTTTCAACAAGACAATGACCCCAAGCACACTAGTAAACAAGCAAAATCCTGGTTCCAAACCAACAAAATGAATGCCTTGCAGATGTGAAGAAATCATGAAAAACTGTGGTTATACAACTAAAACTAGTTTAGTGATTCACAGGATTGCTAAAAAAGCAGTTTGAATTAACAGTTTTGAGTTTGTAGCATCAACAGCAGATGCTACTATTATTGTGAACACCCCCTTTTCTACTTTTTTTTTTACTAATAGCCCAATTTCATAGCCTTAAGAGTGTGCATATCATGAATGCTTGGTCTTGTTGGATTTGTGAGAATCTACTGAATCTACTGGTACCTTGTTTCCCATGTAACAATAAGAAATATACTCAAAACCTGGATTAATGTTTTTAATCACATAGCACTACTATTATTCTGAACCCTACTGTATGTCATGCTGCCAGGTGAAGCATGGGAACTCCCTTCAACTTCTCCAACCACTGGGGTTCAGAACCTGAGGCACCTGTGTGCTGGATCATGCCCAGAACAACATGCCACATGACAAAATAGTTTAGCTAAATTCCCCCACAATGCAAGTGATGCTCCTTCTACGAGTGTCCATAACTAACAATTTTTCTGACACTCAAAGGTCTACCAAAGAGACCTAGTAATAAAGACATGTAATCATTGCCTCATGTCACTGGTTAGTGCCCAAGTCTCAAAACCATACAGTAAGACAGGAAGCACCAGGCCTCTAAAGATACCTGCTGGGCATTGCACATTATGTCAGGAGTCCATAAGCTCTTCCCAGGCATCTTTCATTTTCAAAGGATGAGTACCAGAGACATCAATGTTATTTCTGAGATAAGTGAACCTCTTGACAAGTTTGATTCAACCCATTCAACACATACAGTAGAGATACATGTCTGATGGCTGAATCCGGGATGTAACTAAAAGACTGGAGCTTAGTATAGGTCCAGGTCAATTACAATTCCTCACTCAGTTTCTCAAGTACTGTAATCAAGGTGCTTACTGATTCTGCAAAGACCACGGTACCTTCAGCAATGTGAAGGTCTGTGGAATATGCAGGATTATATATCGGCTGAGTGGATTCTTGTCATTTGATTGGTGCTTTGTATGTCACGTCACATGGATTATTTGTCCCATTTGAGTTGCGTTGCATTTAGTGTGCAGTTTCATTTACCATGCAAATTTATATATACATAATGAATGTTTTTACATTCTTTCAATGGAAAAAATATTTCATGCAGTGAAAGCTGCAATGTTCCATTCGACTTGGCCTTGTTGAATAGAACATTCCAACTTTCACCGCATGAAATATTTGTTCCATTGAACTCAGAAACATTAATCATTTCATGTCCTTCTCAAAATCAGCAGTTTCACAGATAAAGTTAACCATTTACAGCTATATTAAACCTCATTTATACTTTGGAAAGGAACCATATCAAATACAATACAACACTCAATTTCTTGAGCAAAGAACATTTCACCATTTGACACCAATTACACACATCGTACACCAAACTGTACTGCACTGCCATTATCTTCAGCCAAACAGATCATAGGTCTCACAATGACACCGAGCTTACAGGTTTTTTTGATTGCTAAAACATGTTTCTCAAAACTGTACGTTTTCTTCAAAACTGCACACACAAAACTCCAAACATCACACACAAATTGCTAAACCCTGGCATCCCCTTGCAAAACCACTCTTTGCTATCAAATCTCTTAACATGTTCACAAAATGAAACTCGTGTTTTAATTTGGTAAACACAGCCATATTTTCACATGACACACACATACCATTCATTGAATAAACACAACTAAGCTTTTGGCTGAACACTACCAAGCATGTACAGTATAGAAATGGAACACAATGACAATGACAATGCCCACTTCTCTCATAGACAAACATAAAACATCACACAAATTTTCAGACAAAGCATTTTATTTTTAAATGTCCCCCCCCCCACAAACACACACATTCAAGCATAAGCATCATGGGGCATCATGCCTCCGGTTTCTGTCTGGCCAGAGGGCTTCATCAACAGGCGATGTCCTCCTGGTCCAAACAGTGCTGGAAGAACCGCCTAGAGTGCCGCATGAAGCCCTGACAGGCCTCAAAGCCCACATCTCCACAAGCCTCCTCCATGGCTTGAAGCAGTGGGACCTGGCTCTGTGGGTTCCTTTCATACACCTTCCACCTCCAGGCTGAGAAGAACTCCTCAATGGGATTGAGGAAGGGGGAGTAAGGTGGAAGGTATAGAACAGAAAACCGTGGGTGGTCCTGAAACCACTCATGCACCTTATGGAAGCTTACATTGTCCCAAATTATCACATAGTTGACCCGCTGTGGGTTATCTATGTCATGATCAGGTCGGACAAGCATATCATACAGGCCGTTTAGAAATTCAAGTAGAAGGGCTGTGTGTGTATGCCCCTAGGTGGGCATGTCTGTGTAGGATGCCATGGTGGTTCACGGCCGCACACAGTGACGTTGCCACCAACGAGGCCTGGGGACCTCAAATTATGCCTGCTGGCCAATCACATTGCTTTCCCGGCACCTCTTCTTTATCAGGTTGAACCCAGCCTCATCTATGAAGATATATTCATAGATTTCCTTGGCTGTGTCATAGTCCTGGATGCGCTGAAGCAGACAGTATGAGAATACAAGTTACACTATGGACACAGAGACAGTATGCTACAGTGAGATAATGTAGAAAAGGAACACTATTACAGTAGATTACAGTAGTGGTACAATGTATGCATGTGTCAGTGTGTTGAATGGGACTTACAAGCACATACTCTCAACGTAGGGCCTTCACACAGTCTGTGTTGCGTTGGAATGGAACCCTGTAGACTTGCTTCATTGTCATTAAATTTCTGTGAAGAATGCGATGTATTGTCCAGATGCTGATTGTGTGGAGGTCATTGAAGATGGTATTTTCTGCCAGGACCCTTGTTTGTATCTGTTTTACAGTTTTTTTTAAATTGCTAAAACACATTTCATAAAACTCCCCCCCATTTTCTCAAAACGCTAAACACAACACACTTTTCTAAAGCTACATACACAAAACCCCACATTCTCTTTTCAAAACACAAACTGTCACACCAAAACAGCTGCTCAAAGCCTGCAAAAAAAAATGTAAGCACTATATGCATCATTACACACTACAACAAAACAACTGAAAACACAATGTTCAGTGTGTGAGAATGTCCGTTTTTATGTTTGTTCGCAACTGCCAAAGCACAATCTGTGTCTGAACAGTATTTATTCTCAAAATATATTACTGTAGAGTATGTAGCATTCACACTATTGATGTTTCAAATCCTGTAAAACCTCGGGGAGATCTCAGTAACATTCAGAACTGCATTGAGATGCTCTGATCACGCTACACACAGACAACACCGTTAACATCACAACATAAAACTATATATAATGTGTCTGAAATTCAGTTTGCATTTATTAAATTCCATGCAGATTTAAATGTAGCAGACACAGATTTGTTAGAATTGTTTTAGCAAGTTTTCAGGGTATCATGCAGCAGTCTCTTATTAACGTGACGAAAGCATAAAAAATACATTTTTGTAGTATAATATTCATTTACAATTGTCATCATGTGGATTCTCTATATGTGTTTGACTGTGGCATGCAAGGGGTTATGGGATACTTCAATAGGGCAAATTCATAGATTGTGTTTCATATGAACAGTATGTAAATCTACAGAGAATACAGTATGTACAGTACTGTACTGTATCACAACTCAATGCAAACACTACAGATGATCCATACCACAATACTCATTGAAGACACAATGTTCAGGGTGTGATGCTTTTTTCATTTATTGAACTATACCACACCACACACACACACACACACACACACACACACACACACCACACACACACACACCCACACACACACACATCATTGTGCGGCATCACGTCGTTGAGCTGGGTCAGGCCACAGGACCTCAACTATGTCGCAGGCATGAGGTGCGAGTTTACCTTGCTCTCCCTCCTTGGCCTGCTCCTCTCCCTCCTTGGCCTGCTCCTCTCCTCCTCTGACTCTAACTCCTCTTCCTCTGATTCTGCCTCTGTCCATTGTGGTACTGTATACGTTGGAACCTTCAGCAAACTGTGCACTCTGAACTGGCTTCTTTAGGTGTGGTCACATCATTTGCAACAAGTGTGTTGTGTGTTGGGGGGTTTGGCTGGACATTTGGGTGCTGTTTTCTTTTCTTTGCTCTCCAGGTGGTATGCAAACTGTTTTCCTTCTGTGGAGAAGGTGCTGGCGGAATAGTCCTTCACCCTCATCAGAACTATTGGCTGCACCTGTGGAGGATGTTCACGTGCAGGCCTAACAACTTGCAGCACCTGTGGATGATGCTCACATGCAGACTTAAAGACTTTCAGCCGAAGCAGATAATGAGATGGCTTTCTGCATTTAAGCCATGAGTGATTTGAGCAGAATTGCCGGGAACTCGACCTTGTGACGTTCGGGTTGTGAGACGCTGAGGACCGCGCCAGGGTTTGACACATCGTGCCTGTGAAGGAGGACGGGTGAGGGACACATGCTGTCAGCACACATCAGAGGTGATTATCATCTGAATAGTCGTTAATAGTAATTTGGCGTTTTGTTACGCAGTATATTTGAATATTGATGAGAATTGTGCAGTTTGCTTCTCACTGCCGTGGCGTACGGATTGATGATCCTCCACCTGTTGTGAGAAGCTGCTCATTTACATAAGGCTTAAATTCAGACCTGAATGTGTTGCTGATAGTGTGTGCCTCTGAAGGATATTTGTTGTAGCTCTGTTGACTTACCTCACCATTTCCGTCCTTCACAGAGTCAGTTTGTCGTATCCACCTGGGGGGTGTTCGGCGGTGAATCTGAGTCCAGAAGTGCCGGGCTTTGATCCATTGGGCGCTGGAGAGCGCACCGTCCTTCACCTTGCCAAGGCAGCTGACTATTGATGTTGTACACGAATTATTGCACATGAGGGGAAACAATTCGTTTCTTGGAACCGCTTTCTGGTTATTTAGCGCTGGGCCATTGTCAGATGCTGGTTCGGTTCTCTGACCCGCGTCAGCACATAACAGTAGTTCCCGGCCAGTACTAAATGGACCCAGCGGCAGAAGCGGTTTCCATTTGTGGAAAGAGTTCAAGAACACTTGGAGAAGATATGGGAGCAATTACAGCATCTCGCAAACCAAATTTAACAACCAGATGCCCGCGTTACGGAGCTCGCAGTGCAAGCCGTTCCGCTTCCTGCTGCTCCAGCTGCGGCACCATCGATACCGGTGCAGATAACTCCGTCACCCAGAGAGTCGACTTCCGAACCAATTATTTGTCATGCGGAACCTTATGCGGGAAACGTTGAAGCCTGTGCTCCGTTTTTGATGCAATGTTCTCTGGTTTTTGCTCAGTGACCGGCTTCCTTCTCTTCTGATGGTAGCCGTGTCTCATATGTGACAAATTTGCTTCGAGGTGACGCCTTAGCTTGGGTCACTGCATTGTGGAGCAATAACTCTCCATTGTTAGGATCCTTTAAGGATTTCTCCCGGGAGTTCCGATTGGTTTTTGACCATCCGGTGAAAACAAATACCGTTGCCCAACGGTTTGCTGAATCTCAGGCAGGGGAGGCAGAGTGCGAGGGATTATTCCGTTGATTTCCGAATTTTTTCTGCTCAGTCCGGTTGGAATGCCGCAGCTTTGAGAGGAGTGTTTGTGGCTGGTTTGAACGATTTATTAAAAGACGAGCTAGCAGTCCGTGATGAACCAAAAGATTTAGATGAGCTAATATCTTTGGTTATTCGTCTAGATGATCGGATAAAGGAGCATGGATGCGAGAGAGGGCGGACATCTGAGCGGGTCTTTCCGTCTCGGGGCTTTCCCCGACACAGATCAGGGCCGCCTCTTCTTCGCCCCACTGAGACTCCTCCGACGGGACCTCTGGCTCCTCTTGCGGATGAGCCCATGCAGCTCGGACGAGCTGAAACAGCCATATTGCCCCGGTCACATAAGCGTCAAGAAAGATAATGATGACGTATCTCCAGGTGTTTTTGGACAGGCATAATATATATATATATATATATATATATATATATATATATATATATATATAAAAAGGGGGGCAGACCTCTGGTTATTTAGTTATTTGGTCTGTTTTTGTTTTCATGTAGGGGATATAAAGTGTTTAGGGAATTAGAGGCTGTTCTGGTTGGGTGAACGACTGGCAGTTCGGAGCTCGGCTGGACTCAGGTAATCGTATGTCTTCATTATTTGAACTTAGGTAATTTTTGTTTGTGGATTGGGTCGTTTTGATTTGTTGTTTTTTTATTTCCCTGTTTCCCTAACCCCAACCTCACGTACTCTAAGACCGTTTGTCTTTTGGGTTGTGGGGTGGTGCAGGTTGGTTACGCTGAGCGCTTCTCAGAAAACCTCTGTGCCCGGGGGGGGGGGGGGGGGGGGGGTTGTCAGGGGCGTTTTTTGGGTTTGGTTGTTACCCGGTTCTACTCCAGCCCCGGTGGGCCTTTGACCATTCGTCATTGGCGTTACCGGGGTGTAGTGCAGCGGGAACGTACCTCAGTCGGAGTGGTGGGCCGATCTGTGCTGTTCGCCATTTCGGTAGTTCCACCCCTCCGATAGGCTGGTGGTATGGTCTGTTTAGGGGCACCGGACGTATTTCTGGTTTTCCGCTGCGCTTAGGGGATGGGACTGGGTTAGTTTTTCCTGTTTCCTTCCCCGGCTTGGTTGTTTGTGCCGTTCGCCGAAATTGTACTGACGATAGGCTCTGGGAGTAATCTGGGTCTTTCGGGGTGCTGGGGAGGGTAACAGGGTTTCCGGTTGTTTTCTTTGCCCCCGGGGTGGTTTAGTGGAGTCCGCCGAGGGTTGGATTTTTGTGTTTTTTATGTTTCCTTCCAGGTTCCACCTCCAGGGTTGATGGGACGGTCCTCTGGGGGGCAATTGATTGTGGGGCCGACTAGCCAAGTGTGGCCTGGTCTGGGGTTCCTGGGTTGTGGGGAGGGTGCCTCCTGGAGTTGATGGTACGGTCCTCTGGGGGGCGCTGTTGCTCCATGTATACCTGGGGACCTCTGTGGGATTCCGGCTTTGGTTATTACTCCTGGAACTGGCGGTAAAGGTCTTCTGGGGGGTGTTGAGCTCTGCACGTCGTCTGGAGGGGTTGTTTGTTATTTTTCTTTGTGAAATTGTGTTTGTATTGTGTTGTCGGGGCTATGCTGGCTTATTGGATTGAGAGTTTTTCTTTTCTTCCCGGGGTTGGATGGGACGGTCCCCTGGGGAGGGTTAGGTGGGTTTTGTATTTTTCTTGTATGTTAGGTTGTACTTGGGACTCTTTTGGGGTTTTTGTTGATGCCAGCTGGCCTTCCAGCCGTGGTGCCCTGTCCTGCTGTCTGCTGTGGACTTTGGGGGCGTTACACCGTCTGCTTCCTGTCGTGGACCCCGGAGGGAGGTGCTGTTCTTGGGCCTGGTCTGTTCTGTCGCCGGGAGGCTTCCCGTTGATGGGGGGGTACTGTTGTGTGTTGGGGGGTTTGGCTGGACATTTGGGTGCTGTTTTCTTTTCTTTGCTCTCCAGGTGGTATGCAAACTGTTTTTTTCTGTGGAGAAGGTGCTGGCGGAAGAGTCCTTCACCCTCATCAGAACTATTGGCTGCACCTTTCATGTGCAGGCCTAACAACTTGCAGCACCTGTGGATGATGCTCACGTGCAGACTTAAAGACTTTCAGCCGAAGCAGATAATGAGAAGGCGTTCTGCATTTAAGCCATGAGTGATTTGAGCAGAATTGCCGGGAACTCAGACACCCTCTCTACTTTTAAGATTAGGCTTAAAACTTTCCTTTTTGCTAAAGCTTATAGTTAGGGCTGGATCAGGTGACCCTAAACCATCCCTTTAGTTATGCTGCTATAGACGTAGACTGCTGGGGGGTTCCCATGATGCACTGTTTCTTTCTCTTTTTGCTCTGTATGCACCACTCTGCATTTAATCATTAGTGATCAATCTCTGCTCCCCTCCACAGCATGTCTTTTTCCTGGTTCTCTCCCTCAGCCCCAACCAGTCCCAGCAGAAGACTGCCCCTCCCTGAGCCTGGTTCTGCTGGAGGTTTCTTCCTGTTAAAGGGAGTTTTTCCTTCCCACTGTAGCCAAGTGCTTGCTCACAGGGGGTCGTTTTGACCGTTGGGGTTTTACATAATTATTGTATGGCCTTGCCTTACAATATAAAGCGCCTTGGGGCAACTGTTTGTTGTGATTTGGCGCTATATAAAAAAATTGATTGATTGATTGATTGAACTCAACCTTGTGACGTTCGGTTGTGAGACGCTGAGGACCGCGCCAGGGTTTGACACATCGTGCCTGTGAAGGAGGACGGGTGAGGGACACATGCTGTCAGCACACATCAGAGGTGATTATCGTCTGAATAATCATTAATAGTAATTTGGCGTTTTGTTACGCAGTATATTTGAACATTGATGAGAATTGTGCAGTTTGCTTCTCACTGCCATGGCGTATGGATTGATGATCCTCCACCTGTTGTGAGAAGCTGCTCATTTACATAAGGCTTAAATTCAGACCTGAATGTGTTGCTGATAGTGTGTGCCTCTGAAGGATATTTGTTGTAGCTCTGTTGACTTACCTCACCTTTTCCGTCCTTCACAGAGTTAGTTTGTCGTATCCACCTGGGGGGTGTTCGGCGGTGAATCTGAGTCCAGAAGTGCCGGGCTTTGATCCATTTGGGTGCTGGAGAGCGCGCCGTCCTTCACTTTGCCAAGACAGCTGACTATTTATGTTGTACACGAATTATTGCACATGAGGGGGAATAAATTTGTTTCTTGGAACCGCTTTTTGGTTATTTAGCACTGGGCCATTGTCAGATGCTGGTTCGGTTCTCTGACCCACATCAGCACATAACAGGTCTACAATTATGTTTAATGAATGAAGTCAGCTGTGTACATTGTGTTCAGGTTTTGCTGACTGTGGCAAGCATTTTGCATCACTTGAGCTTTAATTTGAGAATCTGAGCAGAGTTTTATGCAACTTGTGTTTTAGCAAGGCAATTTAAAACTGTAGTGTGAGGCTATTGTTTTCATGGACCATGTCTACAATGGCTGTATCATGTTGCTGTGTGACAATTGAAGCTCTTCCTCCATGATGAGGTTCTCTGGCAACCCTGAAAAATATAAATACTATGAGCACATTGTAGTCCACTGGTTCCCAAACTTTTCAGCTAGTGACCCAAAAGAGAGATTACTGTAGACACCAGCCCAAGACCCAAACGAGTGAACAGCAGATCTACAAGCTCACAATGCATCTCTTTGCACTGGGTTGTGAGCTTGTAGTGTTGCTTTTTTCACTACTTTTTACTGTACACATTTGTTTTCTAATTCTGTATTTCATGGAATTTCTTGGATTTTTCTTTTATTTCTTCATGAAATTAGAGTACCTGGGGAACAAATGACATTTGCTTTTCACAGTAATTCATGGAGATATTTGCTTTCTTGGAATCATTTTTCTTTACTTAAATGTTTTGAAATAATAATAATAATTAATAAAATGTAGGAAACAAAGAAAAAAGGGACCCAAAACAATGTGGCTGTGACCCACAAATGCGTCCCAAAACACTGTTTAAGAAACAGTGCTGTAGTCTATTGAATGCAGTATTACAATACACATGGAAAATAGATTTTGTACCTGTTCTTCATCCTGAATGTCCTAATGATGGTGGACACTGTGAAGCGGCTGAGGTTTGGCTGGACCCTCTGGCCAGCCTATGGTTGAGCACATGGTCCAATACAGTAACACAAATCTGATTGGAGATTCTGATTTTCCTTCTTCTTTCTCTTGGTTCTCCTTGTTGTCCCCCTCCTCTTCTTCCTCCTCTCATTTGTACTCCTCTCCTTCTCTGACTGTTGCCTCTGTTCTCCATTGCTCATCAAACAGAACAGAGGGTCAAGCCTCCTTTTATGCTGCAGTCCTTGATTGCAAATTGCTTGCCAGACCCGAAAGTTTAGAGATTTGAATATTTGTGTGTTGTGGATTGATGCTTTGAGATTTTATGTGTGCAAACCTGAAAATTATGTGTTGTGTTTGACAAGGTGATGTGAAATTGACATCCGAGTGTAAAGAAGGTAAGTCAGAATTCTAATATGATAAGGAAATCTAAAGTAATAACAAACTGAGTCAAGCGATTAGGGACAGAAGTAAAGGTTGTGAAAATGGTGCCTAATTTTTGCTTTTTGTTTTTTAGCAATAAAAAAAAAAAAATAAATACCAGAATAGAAAATATCACCAAATTCAGACTCTTTCAAAATATGGAAAGATTCCTCAGTTGACAAAAGAACATTATGTACATATGACAATGTTCACACCACCTTCCAAAAGAGAGAGGGAGAGTAAGAGAGTGTGTATGTGTGTGAATGAATGAGTTGGGGGTTCTAAGATGAGTGGGGGACTGAGTGATTGTATAAAAAGAGAGAGAGAGAGATGGTGTGTATGTGTGTGTGTGCGAGAGAGAGTTAATTCAGTATGAACACCTCATCAAGGTTCACATCCACCATACATAGATTCTTTCAGCTTGATCTCAAATGACTGGAAGCTAATATTTGGACCTCCATCATTTTGATTCCTCTCTTCCTGCCACAGCTTGTCTTCTGGTCTCCTTCTTCCAAAGCTGCCCCGTATTCGGAAACCCGGATTAAGCTCTGTACCAAATAAACCTTGTTCTTTGGAAGGAAATGATATGATCAACTTCACACCCGACAGGGGAGCTTGTGTACATCTTGCCTTGGGTCTTGCATCCTCATCCATATTCAAAAGCCTTTCACGGTTCATTATAAACTCACAAAATCTCCGCTCCTTCCTATCCTGTATGGCCATGTTCTGTTCATTAAAAGGGAGGAATACAAAGCCTCCCTAAATTATAATGATACAAATTCCTCACACAATTAGAATTTAACTATTCACTGTCCTACATGGCAGCCTTGCATCACAAAACATCAAACACAAGCCTGCCTAATGGATGTGCACAATTAACACTCAAGGACAAACAATAAAGGAATGGGAATCATGCTCCTCTGATGTTTAGTTTTTCTTTCAGAATGTGTTTTTTGTCTTTCAAGGACATCTGATATGCTGGTCTAATAACAAGTAAACACCTTTGTTTCCCGTTGTGGAAAGCGGTCCACTGGGAGGAGAGAACCTGGGACACAGTCCGTCTTCCACCGCTGAGCTGAAGCTGCAAAAGAGCCAGAAGCAAATTAGAATGACAATACGGACACACAATGTCACATAAAAGTCACACACGCTGTGATAAAGTGATGACGTTATGACTGACAGATGTGTGCTGTGGTGACAGGAAGCAGAAGCAGATTCGTCTCTGCAGTTTTTTTTACCTGTAAATTTGACAGTCAGCCTAAACATTTTCACTTCCTTAGAAGAGCTTATGGCTGTTGGTTCAAGCCCTCAGCTCACTACCCTGTGCGCTGGTGAAGGGTCTTGCTTTCACTGTGGTGTGCAAGTGTGTCTGTGGACAAGATAACTCAAAACCGGCTGCATAGATTTCCTTCAGATTTGGTGGGACCATTACTTGGTGAGATTTTGGCCAGTCAACATGGCCCAAGAAAAACCTTCACTGCAAAAACTGTCCCTCTCAAAATAAGACAAATAATCTGAAATCTAGCCAAATTGTCCTGTATTAAACAAAATAAATTTGCTAATACAGTAAGAAAAATTTACTTGGTTACAATTCTCAAAACTAGCAAAATGCCTAGGCACTGAATAATCCAAATGTGAGTTAAAACTAGACAGAATTCTTATTTTAAGATTAATCCCGGTCTTCAAATAAGACTCAGAATCGAATTCCCATACCGGATCGGTCGCGGCCCGGGTTAACAACGTCCGCCACCGGTGCTATTGCCCAACAGGGTGCCGGTGGAAATTGGGCTACTGCTGGGCGAAGATGACAAAGAAGAGGAGGAAAACGTTGCCACGAACAGCGGGAGAAGAAGAAAACTAGAAGGGTGGAAATGAGAGTGGGGACTTTGAATGTTGGTAGTATGACTAGTAAAGGGAGAGAGCTGGCTGATATGATGGAGAGGAGAAAGGTAGACATAGCTGGCTGATATGATGGAGAGGAGAAAGGTAGACATATTGTGTGTGCAAGAGACTAAGTGGAAGGGAAGTAAGAGCAGGAGCATCAGTGGTGGGTACAAGTTGTTGTACCATGGTGAGGACAGGAAGAGAAATGGTGTTGGGGTCATTTTAAAGGAAGAGTATGTTAAAAGTGTGTTGGAGGTTAAGCGAGTGTCTGACAGCGTGATGAGTGTGAGTTGGAAATTGAAAGGGTCATGATGATATCATCAGTGCATATGACCCACAGGTAGGTTGTGAGATGAAGGAGAAATAAGATTTCTGGAGTGTGTTAGATGAGGTGGTGGAGAGTGTGCCCAAGCATGAAAGAGTGGTGATAGGAGCAGACTTCAAAGGGCATGTTGGTGAAGGGAACAGAGGTGATGAGGAAGTAATGGGTAGATATGGTATCAAGGATAGGAATGGGGAAGGACAGATGGTAGTTGATTTTGCAAAAAGGATGGAAATGGCTGTGGTGAATACCTACTTTAAGAAAAGGGAGGAGCACAGGGTAACATATAAGAGTGAAGGAAGGTGCACACAGGTGGACTACATTCTTTATAGGAGATGCAAGCTAAAAGAAATCACAGACTGTAAGGTGGTAGCAGGAGAGCGTGTCACTAGACAGCACAGGATGGTTGTTTGTAGGATGACTTTAGAGGTAAAGAAGAAGAAGAGAGTGAGAGCTCAACAAAGGATCAGATGGTGGAAGCTGAAGGAGGAAGACTGTTGTGTGAAATTTAGCGAGCAGGTGAGAGAAGCACTAGTTGGAGGGGAAGCAAATTTTGGACAACTGGAAAAGTACTGCAGATGTGGTGAGGGAGACAGCTAGGGCAGTACTGGGTATGACATCTGGACAGTGGAAGGAAGACAAGGAGACTTGGTGGTGGAATGAAGAGGTCCAGGAAAGCATAAGGAGAAAGAGGTTGGCGGAAAAAGTTTTGGGATAGTCGGAGAGATGAAGAAAGGAGACAGGAGTACAAGGAGATGCAGCGTAAGGCGAGAAGAGAAGTGGCAAAAGCAAAGGAAAAGGCATACTGCGAGCTGTACAAGAAGTTGAACAGTAACGAAGGAGAAAAGGACTTGTACCGATTGGCCAGACAAAGGGACAGAGCTGGGAAGGATGTGCAGCAGGTTAGGGTGGTAAAAGATGCACATGGTAATGTGCTGACAAGTGAGGAGTGTGTGCTGAGAAGGTGGAGGGAATATTTTGAAGAGTTGATGAATAAAGAAAATGAGCGAGAGAAAAGGCTGGATGATGTGGTGAGAGTAAATCAGGAAGTAAAAGAGATTAGCAAGGAAGAAGTGAGGGCTGCTATGAAGAGGATGAAGAGTGGAAAAGCAGTTGGTCCAGATGACATTCCAATGGAGGCATGGAAATGTCTAGGAGACATGGCAGTAGAGTTTATAACCAGATTGTTTAATAACATCTTGGAAAGTGAGAGGATGCCTGAGGAGTGGAGACGAAGTGTGCTGGTTCCTATTTTCAAGAACAAGGGTGATGTGCAGAGCTGCAGTAACTACAGAGGCATAAAGCTGATCAGCCACAGCATGAAGTTATGGGAAAGAGTAGTAGAAGCTAGGCTTAGAAAACAGGTGAAGATCTGTGAGCAGCAATATGGTTTCATGCCGAGAAAGAGAACTACAGATGCAATGTTTGCTCTGAGAATACTGTTGGAAAAGTACAGAGAAGGACAGAAAGAGTTACATTGTGTGTTTGTGGACTTAGAAAAAGCTTATGACAGGGTGCCAAGAGAAGAGCTGTGGTATTGTATGAGGAAGTCTGGAGTGGCAGAGAAGTATGTTAGGGTAGTGCAGGACATGTACAAGAATAGTGTGACAGCGGTGAGATGCGCAGTCGGAATGACAGACTCATTCAAGGTGGAGGTGGGATTACACCAAGGATCAGCTCTGAGTCCTTTCTTGTTTGCAGTGGTGATGGACAGGTTGACAGATGAGATCAGACAGGAGTCCCCATGGACTATGATGTTTGCAGATGACATTGTGATCTGTAGTGAGAGTAGAGAGCAAGTTGAGTCTAGTCTGGAGAAGTGGAGATATGCTTTGGAGAGAAGGGGAATGAAATCAGTAGAAGCAAGACTGAGTACATGTGTGTGAATGAGAGGGAGCCCAGTGGAATAATGCAGTTACAAGGAGTAGAAGTGGTAAAAGTAGATGAGTTTAAATATTTGGGGTCAACTGTTCAAAGTAATGGAGCGTGTGGTAGAGAGGTGAAGAAGAGAGTGCAGGCAGGGTGGAGTGGGTGGAGAAAGGTGGCAGGAGTGATTTGTGACCGAAGAATATCAGCAAGAGTGAAGGGGAAAGTTTACAAGACAGTAGTGAGACCAGCTATGTTGTATGGTTTAGAGACAGTGGCACTAACAAAAAGACAGGAGGCAGAGCTGGAGATGGCAGAGCTGAAGATGTTGAGATTCTCTTTGGGAGTGACAAGAATGGACAAGATTAGGAATGAACATATCAGGGGGACAGCTCAGGTGGGACGGTTTGGAGACAAAGTCAGAGAGGTGAGATTGAGATGGTTTGGACATGTGCAGAGGAGGGACCCAGGGTATATAGGGAGAAGGATGCTGAGGATGGAGCCACCAGGCAGGAGGAGAAGAGGGAGACCAAAGAGGAGGTTCATGGATGTGCTGAGAGAGGACATGCAGGTGGTTGGTGTGACAGAGGAAGATACAGAGGACAGGGTGAGATGGAAACGATTGATCTGCTGTGGCGACCCCTAACAGGAACAGCCGAAAGACAAAGAAGAATCTTGTTCCTTTGCTTGGATGATTTAAAATCCATTGCTTTTCCTTGCTACTGGTTAAATACACTTGATATTAAGGTTGGTAAGGTTAGACCTTACTTGTGTGAAGTGCCTTGAGGCAGCTTTGTTGTGATTTGGCGCTATATAAATGAAATAAATTGAAATTGAATTGAAAAAGTGTATAAAAGAGCAAACAAACAAAAAAAGCAAAAAACAAACTGGACGCTACGCCGTCGTCTACCACAGATGGAAGGATGTCAGGAAGGACAGCTTGATATCAGCTGAAAAACTTATTAAGAAAATGTGAGATACATTTTCTCAAAATAAGACATTTTCTTATGGAAAAATGCTTGACAAGATTATTTTTCTACTGAGACAAAAATGAAGTCAAATTTTCTTTAAACAAGTCTTTTTTACTTTCTTAGATATCAGTTTTTTGTTTATCTTAAACAAGAAGCCTACGTGGATTAACCTTGGTGGGACTAATACTTGATAAATATCCAGAAGTGATTAGATGTTTTCATAAAAGGTCAGCGATCAAGGTCAAGGAAAACCTGGTCCAAAAAAAGCACCTTTTTTGGCATATGAATTGCTTCATATGCCAATAGTATGAAGTAATTCATACTATTAGTACAAATTACTTCATAATGAGGGCACACTGAGGTCATATGATTTATATACAGTCAAAGACATTACATTACAGAAATACATTGACCGGCTACTTTTTTAGGTACACCTGTTCAATTGTTTGTTAACACAAACAGCTAATCATCCAATCACATGGCAGCAACTCAACACATTTAGGCATCTAGATGGTGGTGAAGTTCAAACCAAGCATCAGAATGGGGAAGAAAGGGGATTTAAGTGACTTTGAACATGTCATGGTTGTTGGTGCCAGACGAGCTGCTCTGAATATTTCAGAAACTGCTGATCTACTGGGATTTTCACACACAACCATCTCTAGGGTTTACAGAGAATGGAGCAAAAAAGAGAAGCCACCCAGTGAATCACAGTTATGAGGATGAATATCGTTTGTTGATGTCAGAGGAAAGAAGGAGAATGGGCAGAATGGTTGAATGGGTGACTGGGATGCTGTCATGTCAATATGGACCAACATCTCTGAGGATTATTTCCAACACCTTGTTAAATCTATGTCATGAAGAATTAAGGCAGTTCTGAAGGTAAAAGGGGGTCCAACATAGTACTAGAACTTACCTAGCCACTCCTTAGTTGCCCTGGCTGTATTTTTGGTCATTGTCACGCTGGAACACCCAGCCACAACCCATCTTCAATGCTCTTACTGAGGGAAGGAGGCTGTTTGCCAAAATCTTGTACTACATGACCTCATCAATCCTCCTTTCAATATGGTGCAGTCCTCCTGTCCCCTTTGCAGAAAAACTCCACCAAAAATGATGTTTCCACCCCATGCTTCATGGTTGGGACGGTGTTCTTGGGGTTGTTGGCCACTGGTGAACTTCAAACTGGCCTGGACAGTGTACCTATGATAAAAATTACAGACCTCTCCATTCTTTGTAGGTGAGAAAACTTGCAAAATCTGCAGTGGATCAAATACTTATTTGCCTCACTGTAGTGAGTGAAAAAAGCAGCGGCCCCAAAATAGAGCCCTGTGGAATGCCACATGTCAAAGGAACTGCAGATGATTCTGAACCAAGAATACTGACCACTATACACACACAAGGTTGGGTAGGATTACTTTGAAATGTAATCCAAAAGTAATCAGATTACAAGTAATCCAAATGTATGTACATACATACATGTAATCCACATGTATTCTTTCAATCTTGCTTGACTGAATGTAAGCCACGGCTGGCTCATAACAATATATAACATTTTTAATACTCCAGCAGTAATTTTCTGCTCCACCTTTTTTCCTATAAATTCAATGGGTGACACTCAAATGTACCATTGAACAACCAGAGACAACAACAGTGACAGATGGAGAGCATGTGCAATAATAATAAGGGTGCCAACAAAGACCGCCAAAACAAAATCAGGCAAGGAAGCATATAGCCAGTCTATAGTGACAAGATGAGGAGGACAGAAGTCAAAGGCAAAGTCTGGAGGACGGCCGTGCGGCTGGCAGAAGTCATAGGCAAAGCCTGTAGGGTGGCTGTGGAGCCAGCAGGAGTTCATGGCGTAGTCCACAGTGGAGCCAGGAGGGTGGCTGGGCGGCCGGCAGGAGTCCACTGCGGAGTCAGGAGGATGGTTGGATAGCCCCACTTGAACACTGATGTAATCTGGAGGACAGATGGATGGCACCACTGGAATATATGTCATTGGGTGAAGTGGAACACAGATGTCATCAGGTGAGTTGCTGGACAGCCCCTTGGACACTCTGACGTCATCTTGTGGATGAACAGATGGACAGACAGTACCACTGGAAGACGTCATTGGGAGGCAAGGCGGATGGTCCCTCAGGAGCACAGATGTCCTCAGGTGACTGACCAGATGGCCCCTTGGACACTCTGGTGTCACCTGGCAGGGCCTGGTGGCCCATCAGGAACAGTGATATTATCGGAAGAAGGGGCAGACTGCCCCTCGTGAACAGCTAACATCATCAGGAGCAGAGGCGGATGTCCCCACTGGAGCACAGATGTCATCTGGAACGGATCCTGCCCGCTCCTCAGGAACACAGATGTCATCAGGAGCAGAGCCTGCTGGCCCCTCAGAAACAGCTCTGTCATCGGGATCGAAGCCAGATGGCCCCACTGGAACACAGATGTCATCGAGAGAGCACCCAGGCAGCCCCTTGGGACCTGTGACATCATCAGGGCGAAAGTTGCCCCCCCCGCCGAACCTCAGACAGAATTGATGAGGTGCATCACTCCATGGCCACCTCAGAACCAGGAGACAGAACTGATGAGGTGATGTGTTTCGAAGGTCAGGGCATCTGCTTCTTGTACTGAAACTAAGTCATGATCTTCCTCAGTGTCTGATTCAAATCCGTCCTCAGAGTCTGAACAGTCATGGTCAATTTCTGATAGAGGGGACATTGTTGGCAAATAAGCCTCCGGTTGCCAAAAACAGTTCGGGACCCTACCCTCATTGAAGAGGGCATCCAGGGCTTACAGGTCCGGGAACCAGTCCAAAACCCAGCGGTTAGCTGGGTTACAGCTATGGTAACAGTTAATTAAGAACTTCAGTTTAGAAAAAATTGATTTAAGTGCCACAGTGTCTGGATTATGGAATAGTGCACTCATTTCTGGCTGATTTACTTGTCTTTGCAGTCTCGGATCAAGGACTGTGTGTTCTTAGGGTGAAGAAAAAGTCTTCAGGTCACAGAACCTTTTCCTATCCTGCACCTCTTTTGTGGGACTGATTGTGTGGACATTAAAGTCAAGGTTAACCACTCAGTTGTTTCCTCTTTATTTGAATTAACAAGGACATAACTTTGTTCAGTTATGTAGGTTTGAGTTTATAATGATTTTTTTAGCACCTGTCACTGGTTCCTTGCTTTTTGATGGCCTTTATTATTCCAGCTGTTCATCACAACTTTTTCTTTTTATCTGATTATCTGATTTTTTTTTTTAGTTGTTTATTGCATTCTATTGTAATGCTTATAACATGAAATTGGGTTGTTTATTGGTTTCTTGACAAACTCCTTTACTTGATTGCTAATGTTAATTGTCACCTTATTGTTGTTATGGTGGCCAGTGCAAGCGGCTGCCACGCTGAGTTGGATCCACTGCTGTTTGAACCTCAGGCCTCATGTACTAAGGCTGCATAGGCATAACGTTCTCCACGCCATCATGCAATCATGGCTGGTGTATACACATTTCTACAGCTATTGTGCCACTGCCAACACATAGAGGTGATGCTGGGAACCATTAATAGTGTGAAAACAAGAGTGATGTGCAGATCAAAGACACACTAATGAACAATTAACACACCTACGTTTGCAATTATATAGGTGGATATACAAGCATGCGGAAACTGGCACCAAAAATGGTGCATTAGCATTGCTAGAGGACCTTGCAAATGGTGCAATCCAAGGTGAGTGTGTATTCAGGAAAGGTGAGGATTTAATTGCAAATGATGATACCTAGCTCATAAGCTGATTTTGATTGCCAAGGCCACTGTTACTGGAGTTGCGCATAGAACTGCAGCCGGTCCAGAGCGCAATATGGCGAGGAGCCAGGGGTTGTCTGTGCCCACACAGGTGCTGACCATGCTGGGCTTTCTGGCAACAGGGGCATTCCAGTGGGAGCTGGCGAATCAGTCAGGAGTGTGCCAGTCAACCTTGAGCCGAGCCATGCCACCTGTGTGGAACCCAGTCATCCAAATGTCATCCAGGTACATCATATTCTCATACAATGCTGTTGAATAGGCCAACATTAAGGCACAATTTGCAGTGAAAGCCAGTTTCCCTAACGTAATCAGAGCTATTGACTACACACATATTGCTATAAGGCACCATCACATGATGAATTTGTTTTTGTTAATAGAGAATATTTTATTTCATCAACTTTCAAATCATATGTGATGTGCAAATGCTTTGGGTTGGATTGGGAACAAGCTAGAGGCTGGCACAGTGCATGATGGGTGGGTGCTTCATGAGTACATAGTTTATTTGTGTAATTGTTCCAAACGAAAACCAGCACGAGCACATTTGGGCATGTGCACATTCAAATATGTTGTTTGTTATTATTGTTAATTTTTTTTTTTTTTTTTTTTGCTTGATGGTGAAACTAGAGCTGCAGAGCTTCTTAACTTCTTAACCACCAGTGGTCTCCCTGTGTTCAGTATTGGTCAATAAATGCGTATGTAAAGCTGTGGATGTCACACATACAGTAATCAGCTGCGGCGCAGCTCACTTTTTTAACCTCAGTGTGTGCACTATTCTGAGCTCACTGCATTTGCGGCCTCACACACATACGTGCCCATTAGCATTTTTGTAGTTTCATGTTTATTCCATTTGACAGGGTACCAAATAAACTATCCCTGCATGTCTCCACGTCATTTCCAGTCATCTGTAGCTCACACTCGGTTGAATGTCTTTTCTGTGTTTATGTTGACTGAACTGATGGAGGGGAATCTCAGGTCCCATGGCCTATTTATATACATGGATTTGCATATTGAAATAGGAGAGTGGAAAGGGAGGAGTTTGGTATGTCTGCATGTGTGCTCAATTCCATGTTCAGTGGGATGTACAAATGAAACATGCTTGGATCCATGCGTGCGCACACTTTGATACATTTAGATATGTTTGTGCTTACGCCAGTTTCCGAGTTTTAGCATACGCCATGTTTCATGTAAGGCCCCTGGTCTCGTGAACCATCTTGGGGTGACTTTATTGTAATTTGGAGCTATACAAATATAATCATATAAAACTGAATTGACATGTGCAGTTATAGCACTAATACCCCAAGTTACTAGTAAATTTATATATAAATAAATGCACATGGGAGTGAAGCAAAGCTATGAGCATTAGATATACAAACACCCAGTTCCAATGTCAGACAAACCCAAAACCCCACAGAGAGAGTGGGCAAATGCCCCACCTGAGACCACCCATCGGTGCAGAAGCCGGAAACAAAAGACTTGAGGTCCCCTCAACTGAGCTGAGGGAAGAGCACCCCCCCCCCCCCCCCCATTATCCCCCATTTCAACTTCTCCATTGTGATAATGGCTGAAACAACATTGTCCAAATATATATGGATATATAAGGAGATTTTTTTTAAACACTTTTCATAGTTACGTTGTTTTTCAAGAAACAAATGAATTAAACTCAAAAATGTCATACCTGCACTTTGAGCAGACTTATTGATATTTTGGCATTTATTGCTGCAGTGGATGAGTGTCTGTGTGTCATTTGTTTCAGAAATCTGTCATTTTTATTTCCCCCACATGTCATGTTACGTATTGTAGCTGGTGAAAAAGTGATGACATGATTTTAAAATTATGTGTGTGTTGTGTATTTGAGAATAAAAATAACCCGTGGATTTATTTGATGTGACCTGAACTCTCTTTCTTTGTGTGTGTGTGTGTAGGTGCAGATGTTAGATCAATCCATATGATGATGTGATTGACTGGTGTTTGCAGAGTTGCCAGTTTGGGGAGAGCAGAATGCCGGCAGAGCTGGCTGTTTCTAATGAGACTGGCGGACAGGGAGCTGTCACACTGATGGGGCCGTCTGACACATGAAAATTAGACCCACAGCCACAAATGCTCAGATAAACCGTGAGCACGGAGAGGGTGAAGGAGCGGAAAAGGGGGATGGATAGGAGGAGGCAGGCCGGCAGCTGTCAGACAACTGAGTGACAGGTCAAGGAAGGTGGCTGAGCAGCAAAACTCCTCCAAGGCTTTTGAGTGACAAGAGACGAAAGGCACATGGTGACGTGCACAGCGGTGTCTGGACTGTCTCTGTCATCTGACAGGCCGACAAGGACCAGTCCTGTTCCAGGATTATCCAATAGCCAAGTTTGCTGCACAATGGTGCTCAGCCATCCGCAGTCAAAGCTTCTCAATTACTTCAAGCTAAATTCAAAGTGCTTATTTTTCTTATCCAAACACAAATTCCTCACATTTTTCCACTTTTGATTTGTCCATGTGATAAGCTGGGCAGCATCGTTGTCATTTAGCATCTGAACGTTGCAAAGCGGATGTGGCTATTCCTGCACGATGCCCTGCAGACATGCCTTTGTGAGTGATGACTGTGGGATTATCTCTCCATTATAGTGATGCTATCTGACAAGGCGTTCTGTCACATCTCAAACGCCTGCTTCCCTTGAAGAACCAGGTGCTCGCTCCTCGTCGCTCACATCCACCGTTTGCCGGAGATTTGAGACAGCCCCGTGATACGTTTCATCTGCCGGGGAGGAAAGCAAGCGCTCGGGCTCGGCGACACTCCCATCCTTCAAGGTGTTCTTGTTCCATCTGCCGGAGGGTCCGGCGGGAATACTTCTCTCTGAGCTCCTTCCCCAGTCCCAGCGCGCAGCCTTTCATGTCAGACAGGATAGCAGACAGGAATCCCAGCTAGCACTCGGCTTCACTTAAGACTTACATGTTGACAGAGAGGAAGAGGGGTCCTCTTATCTCTGAATGCTAGTTTTCATCTTTTTTAAAACGGCCCACATTCAAACTCATGTGGATCATGAGCTCAGCGCTGCCCGCAGCAGCAAAACTGCTGTAGACTGACAACTGCAGTGTGTTCAAGCCACAAATCAAACACAACACAACCCTGTGTGATGAAAAATGTACATATACATAAAAACTGACAAAACAAAGAAAACAGAAAGAACGTTCCCAAATGCCTGATTTCACATTGGTTGGTAGTAAGTGTAAGTATTCCATCAAACGGCACTTTAAAATGTGCTGTGAAAATAGTTTGAAAAATGCTTTCTTTCTGCTCTTCCCTAAGATAATTGGTAAATTGACTCTGTTTTTTTATAGCACTGTTCATGTTTTGATGACACCAAACATGAAATGTCTTGTGTTCATATGGTCTGTTTTTTCTCCACTTTCCATACATCCCAACATTTTGTTGTTAGAGGTGGTAGTAGATCATCCAGGTCCTGTTTGTGTGCTTCTAAATGCATACTGACTAATGGGATTATTGAGAAATCCAGTTAATCTCTGCAGCCATTTTCTATGATCAAGTTCAATCAATCAATTCTAATCAATTTTTTTATATAGCGCCAAATCACAACAAACAGTTGCCCCAAGGCGCTTTATATTGTAAGGCAAGGCCATACAATAATTATGTAAAACCCCAACGGTCAAAACGACCCCCTGTGAGCAAGCACTTGGCTACAGTGGAAGGAAAAACTCCCTTTTAACAGGAAGAAACCTCCAGCAGAACCAGGCTCAGGGAGGGGCAGTCTTCTGCTGGGACTGGTTGGGGCTGAGGGAGAGAACCAGGAAAAAAGACATGCTGTGGAGGGGTAGCAGAGATCGATCACTAATGATTAATGCAGAGTGGTGCATACAGAGCAAAAAGAGAAAGAAACAGTGCATCATGGGAACCCCCCCAGCAGTCTACGTCTATAGCAGCATAACTAAGGGATGGTTCAGGGTCACCTGATCCAGCCCTAACTATAAGCTTTAGCAAAAAGGAAAGTTTTAAGCCTAATCTTAAAAGTAGAGAGGGTGTCTGTCTCCCTGATCTGAATTGGGAGCTGGTTCCACAGGAGAGGAGCCTGAAAGCTGAAGGCTCTGCCTCCCATTCTACTCTTACAAACCCTAGGACTACAAGTAGCCTGCAGTCTGAGAGCGAAGCGCCCCTTTGGGGTGATATGGTACTACGAGGTCCCTAAGATAAGATGGGACCTGATTATTCCAAACCTTATAAGTAAGAAGAAGAATTTTAAATTCTATTCTAGAATTAACAGGAAGCCAATGAAGAGAGGCCAATATGGGTGAGATATGCTCTCTCTTCTAGTCCCCGTCAGTACTCTAGCTGCAGCATCTTGAATTAACTGAAGGCTTTTAGGGAACTTTTAGGACAACCTGATAATAATGAATTACAATAGTCAGCCTAGAGGAAATAAATGCATGAATTAGTTTTCAGCATCACTCTGAGACAAGACCTTTCTGATTTTAGAGATATTGCGTAAATGCAAAAAAGCAGTCCTACATATTTGTTTAATATGTGCTTTGAATGACATATCCTGATCAAAAATGACTCCAAGATTTCTCACAGTATTACTAGAGGTCAGGTTAATGCCATCCAGAGTAAGGATCTGGTTAGACACCATGTTTCTAAGATTTGTGGGGCCAAGTACAATAACTTCAGTTTTATCTGAGTTTAAAAGCAGGAAATTAGAGGTCATCCATGTCTTTATGTCTGTAAGACAATCCTGCAGTTTAGCTAATTGGTGTGTGTCCTGTTTGGGTTGTTTGGGCTGTATGCAGAGGCACGTGCTCTGCAGAGTGGTGCTTAGGGCTCCTTCACACATAGCACGAATAAACAGGAATCAAGGTGAATCACGACAAAACAGCCTGAGTGAGCGAAACACGAAAACATCAAGCCGACATCGGGAGGGACACACGGTCAGGCAGGTGTGAACAATCCTGCTGCATCGAAGCTGGGAACACAGTGCGACCAGCTGGAGTGTGTGGAACACATCGTGCAGCTGCTGTGAGAAAAAAAAAATGTACATGGCACCTATTGGATTTGAACTTGTATTTACAAAAACTTTGATCAAGAGACCACTGGACTACCATCGCTGTCCGAAAGCAGGAGTGTAAAATGCCTTAAATCAACAAGGAGATAAATATATTAACAAAAAGATAATTCGATGATGTAGACGGTGAAAAAAGCACCGTAACTGCCCTGTTGAGGAGGGAAAAAAAACAGCTGGAACATATTGCACCACCTCTGCTGTGGAGAAAACAAATAAATCCACACACCATAAAAACCCCACATTTTATTGAATCCCTCTTATTGACAATGCAAGTATGAACCGTCTGTTCCTCTGTAGATGACGCATGGTCACAGACGCACAGTCATGAAATGACATGAATGAAGCAGTGCACTCTTATCATGTCCACATCTGCTGGCCCAGCCTGTCCAACCGGTCCTGCGCGCGTGTCCTGTGGATGGCGGACAGACAGACACCGCGTCATGTGGAACAGAGCTCATGTGGGTGACGTGACATTCAGGTCACCCGCTATGTATTATGATCTGATGGTCTTTTTCACCTGGGGCAGCCTGTCAATGTGTGCACTCGCTCGCTGTAGCCTGTCGCAACAGTGATATATGTTTTTATGTATGTCCACGTAAGGACAGCAAGCAGACACATCTTGTCACTCAGTTTTTGAGAACTGTCTACAAATTTACAGATTCTATCTACTACAGATTTACCATAGAGTGTCATACTGTTCGTATTTCTTCATAACTGATGTCAATAAAGTCCAAGACATATTCAGTGACTTGGAAATGTTCATGTATCCATCCCCTGACTTGTCTGAAGAAAACTGGCAATAAAACTGATTATACCAAAGCATGGCATTACTTATGCAAACCATCATCTTGACTTTTATATTTATGTCTGCCAAAGATGTAATAAAATCATTGGTTTTCATTTATTTATGTGTCTGTCTGTTTGACTTTTAGCAGGATTACGTCAAAAGTACTGCACAGATTTTGACAAACCTTTCACCACAGATAGATGTTAGGCCATGGAACACTCCCTTAAATTTTGGAGGTGATCCACATCCAGATTCTATATCAAGTTTCACTTTATATCGGCTTTGAAAGATTACTGTTGGCATGATTACGTCAAAACTACTTCACGGATTCTCACCAAATTTGCACCACAGGTAGATATTTGGGCATGGAAGACTCCACTCAATTATGGAAGTTATCTGGATCCAGATCCAGATTCTGGATCAAGATTTCATTTATATAGGCTTTGAAGGATTATGTCAAAACTACTTCAGAGATTCTCACCAGATTTGTCCCACAGATTGATATTAGGGCATGGAAGACTCCACGGAATTTTGGAGGTGATTTGGATCTGGACAACAGAACAGAACTTATAAAACAACAGAAATCTCTATTGCTGTTGTTTTAATTCATTTGTATCAAGTTGTAGAGATTTGAGAAGATAATTTTCTAAATTTTTATGTTTTGTACTTTTTGTATTTGAAATGGCATAAACAAATTAAAATGTGTGAAATACCAAGTGTTTCAATACTTTTGAATACTTTCGAATACTTTTTTCAATACTTCTGTATGTCATCCCTTACGCTTTTTTCATGCTCCCATAATGAAATGTTACATTTTCGTGCCAGTTTTTTTTTTTTTTTTACTATTTCTAACCCTACCCCTTCCCCTAACCCTAACCATAATGTAACCTTTTCCTTTCTCCTAATCATAACCCCATCAGACCGCCCCACATCACCCCACATTTCGTGCTCCTGTCACAAAATTAATTTGTGCTCCTGTTACAAAAATGTGGTGCTTTTGTGACAAACCAGTAGATTAATTCATTTTTCGTGATGCCATCACAAAATGGTGTGAGACTGGGTTGGTATTAATCAACTGGTACCCATTGACCATTGTTAGAAAAACCAAACAAAAATCATCATGTACAGTATAGTCACACTGAATCTTAATATGTAAGTTACAGCATTTCGTAAGAACTGCAATATGTATTGAGTTGGCACTTACATTTTGTGACAGTATCAAACTTTGGCATAAGTGTATTATTCTTGCCCTTTAATGAATACATCACACACAGCATTACATAAAGAAAAATATCTTTTAGGACTGGAGCAGAAGGTTATACTACAATCTCATTTGAGGGGGATCCTGAAACACAATACCTTGTGCAAAACAGACTGAATAGTTCAGTTTAATCAATCAATTGCGTGTACCCCCTTATACCAATTAATGAGGGGGTTACAGCGTGTGGAGTGTGGAGTCCACATTGACTCCACACTCCGGTCACAAGAGACCGGAGTGTGGAGCACAGAGGCATGTGGGTGCATGACTGGTGAAGGATCAATCAATCAATTTTTGTATATAGCGCCAAATCACAACAAACAGTTGCCCCAAGGTGCTTTATATTGTAAGGCAAGGCCATACAATAATTATGTAAACCCCAACGGTCAAAACGACCCCCTGTGAGCAAGCACTTGGCTACAGTGGGAAGGAAAAACTCCCTTTTAACAGGAAGAAACCTCCAGCAGAACCAGGCTCAGGGAGGGGCAGTCTTCTGCTGGGACTGGTTGGGGCTGAGGGAGAGAACCAGGAAAAAGACATGCTGTGGAGGGGAGCAGAGATCGATCACTAATGATTAAATGCAGAGTGGTGCATACAGAGCAAAAAGAGAAAGAAACAGTGCATCATGGGAACCCCCCAGCAGTCTACGTTTATAGCAGCATAACTAAGGGATGGTTCAGGGTCACCTGATCCAGCCCTAACTATAAGCTTTTTCAACAAGGAAAGTTTTAAGCCTAATCTTAAAAGTAGAGAGGGTGTCTGTCTCCCTGATCTGAATTGGGAGCTGGTTCCACAGGAGAGGAGCCTGAAAGCTGAAGGCTCTGCCTCCCATTCTACTCTTACAAACCCTAGGAACTACAAGTAAGCCTGCAGTCTGAGAGCGAAGCGCTCTATTGGGGTGATATGGTACTACGAGGTCCCTAAGATAAGATGGGACCTGATTATTCAAAACCTTATAAGTAAGAAGAATAATTTTAAATTCTATTCTAGAATTAACAGGAAGCCAATGAAGAGAGGCCAATATGGGTGAGATATGCTCTCTCCTTCTAGTCCCCGTCAGTACTGTAGCTGCAGCATTTTGAATTAACTGAAGGCTTTTTAGGGAACTTTTAGGACAACCTGATAATAATGAATTACAATAGTCCAGCCTAGAGGAAATAAATGCATGAATTAGTTTTTCAGCATCACTCTGAGACAAGACCTTTCTGATTTTAGAGATATTGCGTAAATGCAAAAAAGCAGTCCTACATATTTGTTTAATATGCGCTTTGAATGACATATCCTGATCAAAAATGACTCCAAGATTTCTCACAGTATTACTAGAGGTCAGGGTAATGCCATCCACAGTAAGGATCTGGTTAGACACCATGTTTCTAAGATTTGTGGGGCCAAGTACAATAACTTCAGTTTTATCTGAGTTTAAAAGCAGGAAATTAGAGGTCATCCATGTCTTTATGTCTGTAAGACAATCCTGCAGTTTAGCTAATTGGTGTGTGTCCTCTGGCTTCATGGATAGATAAAGCTGGGTATCATCTGCGTAACAATGAAAATTTAAGCAATACCGTCTAATAATACTGCCTAAGGGAAGCATGTATAAAGTGAATAAAATTGGTCCTAGCACAGAACCTTGTGGAACTCCATAATTAACTTTAGTCTGTGAAGAAGATTCCCCATTTACATGAACAAATTGTAATCTATTAGACAAATATGATTCAAACCACCGCAGCGCAGTGCCTTTAATACCTATGGCATGCTCTAATCTCTGTAATAAAATTTTATGGTCAACAGTATCAAAAGCAGCACTGAGGTCTAACAGAACAAGCACAGAGATGAGTCCACTGTCCGAGGCCATAAGAAGATCATTTGTAACCTTCACTAATGCTGTTTCTGTACTATGATGAATTCTAAAACCTGACTGAAACTCTTCAAATAGACCATTCCTCTGCAGATGATCAGTTAGCTGTTTTACAACTACCCTTTCAAGAATTTTTGAGAGAAAAGGAAGGTTGGAGATTGGCCTATAATTAGCTAAGATAGCTGGGTCAAGTGATGGCTTTTTAAGTAATGGTTTAATTACTGCCACCTTAAAAGCCTGTGGTACATAGCCAACTAACAAAGATAGATTGATCATATTTAAGATCGAAGCATTAAATAATGGTAGGGCTTCCTTGAGCAGCCTGGTAGGAATGGGGTCTAATAAACATGTTGATGGTTTGGATGAAGTAACTAATGAAAATAACTCAGACAGAACAATCGGAGAGAAAGAGTCTAACCAAATACAGGCATCACTGAAAGCAGCCAAAGATAACGATACGTCTTTGGGATGGTTATGAGTAATTTTTTCTCTAATAGTTAAAATTTTGTTAGCAAAGAAAGTCATGAAGTCATTACTAGTTAAAGTTAATGGAATACTCAGCTCAATAGAGCTCTGACTCTTTGTCAGCCTGGCTACAGTGCTGAAAAGAAACCTGGGGTTGTTCTTATTTTCTTCAATTAGTGATGAGTAGAAAGATGTCCTAGCTTTACGGAGGGCTTTTTTATAGAGCAACAGACTCTTTTTCCAGGCTAAGTGAAGATCTTCTAAATTAGTGAGACGCCATTTCCTCTCCAACTTACGGGTTATCTGCTTTAAGCTACGAGTTTGTGAGTTATACCACGGAGTCAGGCACTTCTGATTTAAAGCTCTCTTTTTTAGAGGAGCTACAGCATCCAAAGTTGTCTTCAATGAGGATGTAAAACTATTGACGAGATACTCTATCTCACTTACAGAGTTTAGGTAGCTACTCTGCACTGTGTTGGTATATGGCATTAGAGAACATAAAGAAGGAATCATATCCTTAAACCTAGTTACAGCGCTTTCTGAAAGACTTCTAGTGTAATGAAACTTATTCCCCACTGCTGGGTAGTCCATCAGAGTAAATGTAAATGTTATTAAGAAATGATCAGACAGAAGGGAGTTTTCAGGGAATACTGTTAAGTCTTCTATTTCCATACCATAATTCAGAACAAGATCTAAGATATGATTAAAGTGGTGGGTGGACTCATTTACTTTTTGAGCAAAGCCAATAGAGTCTAATAATAGATTAAATGCAGTGTTGAGGCTGTCATTCTCAGCATCTGTGTGGATGTTAAAATCGCCCACTATAATTATCTTATCTGAGCTAAGCACTAAGTCAGACAAAAGGTCTGAAAATTCACAGAGAAACTCACAGTAACGACCAGGTGGACGATAGATAATAACAAATAAAACTGGTTTTTGGGACTTCCAATTTGGATGGACAAGACTAAGAGTCAAGCTTTCAAATGAATTAAAGCTCTGTCTGGGTTTTTGATTAATTAATAAGCTGGAATGGAAGATTGCTGCTAATCCTCCGCCCCGGCCCGTGCTACGAGCATTCTGACAGTTAGTGTGACTCGGGGGTGTTCACTCATTTAAACTAACATATTCATCCTGCTGTAACCAGGTTTCTGTAAGGCAGAATAAATCAATATGTTGATCAATTATTATATCATTTACCAACAGGGACTTAGAAGAGAGAGACCTAATGTTTAATAGACCACATTTAACTGTTTTAGTCTGTGGTGCAGTTGAAGGTGCTATATTATTTTTTCTTTTTGAATTTTTATGCTTAAATAGATTTTTGCTAGTTATTGGTGGTCTGGGAGCAGGCACCGTCTCTACGGGGATGGGGTAATGAGGGGATGGCAGGGGGAGAGAAGCTGCAGAGAGGTGTGTAAGACTACAACTCTGCTTCCTGGTCCCAACCCTGGATAGTCACGGTTTGGAGGATTTAAGAAAATTGGCCAGATTTCTAGAAATGAGAGCTGCTCCATCCAAAGTGGGATGGATGCCGTCTCTCCTAACAAGACCAGGTTTTCCCCAGAAGCTTTGCCAATTATCTATGAAGCCCACCTCATTTTTTGGACACCACTCAGACAGCCAGCAATTCAAGGAGAACATGCGGCTAAACATGTCACTCCCGGTCCGATTGGGGAGGGGCCCAGAGAAAACTACAGAGTCCGACATTGTTTTTGCAAAGTTACACACCGATTTAATGTTAATTTTAGTGACCTCCGATTGGCGTAACCGGGTGTCATTACTGCCGACGTGAATTACAATCTTACGAAATTTACGCTTAGCCTTAGCCAGCAGTTTCAAATTTCCTTCAATGTCGCCTGCTCTGGCCCCCGGAAGACAATTGACTATGGTTGTTGGTGTCGCTAACTTCACATTTCGCAAAACAGAGTCGCCAATAACCAGAGTTTGATCCTCGGCGGGTGTGTCGTCGAGTGGGGAAAAACGGTTAGAGATGTGAATGGGTTGGCGGTGTACACAGGGCTTCTGTTTAGGACTACGCTTCCTCCTCACAGTCACCCAGTCAGCCTGCTTTCCCGGCTGCTCGGGATCTGCCAGGGGGGAACTAACGGCGGCTAAGCTACCTTGGTCCGCACCAACTACAGGGGCCTGGCTAGCTGTAGAATTTTCCACGGTGCGGAGCCGAGTCTCCAATTCGCCCAGCCTGGCCTCCAAAGCTACGAATAAGCTACACTTATTACAAGTACCGTTACTGCTAAAGGAGGCCGAGGAATAACTAAACATTTCACACCCAGAGCAGAAAAGTGCGGGAGAGACAGGAGAAGCCGCCATGCTAAATCAGCTACGAGCTAGTAGCTACGCTAAGCTAGCGGATTCCTAAAACACGCAAAGTGAATAATGTGTAAATAATTTAGAGGTGATTCAGCAGAAGGAGTGCTTTAGTTAAGGCACGTAAAGATTACACTGGGAAACAAATCGTAATCTAGATAACTAGATCAATCTAACTGCGCAGATTAAACAGCTAACAGATACAGAAAAACACCGCTGTGCTCCGGAACAGGAAGTGATACAATACCGCAGTGAGAGCCAACCACCAGTAGAGGCAAGCAAGGAGTGACGGATCTGGAGCTGGAGCTACATTTACACGTCGTTAATATTCGGGATAAGGTCAATATTGTTGAATTTAGGCGAGCCAGCTAACACCAGGCCCGACATAGGCTACAGCGGTGAGCTAGCTTCCACCAGGCTAGGCGCAGGCTACAGCAGCGAGCCAGCTAACACCAGGCCCGACGTAGGCTACAGAGGCGAGCCAGCTACGGAGTTAGCCCTGAAGTGGGTTAGCAAACAAACTATTTGTGTCCAAAGATGCCATCGAAGAGAAACCTTTCTTTGCAGGAGGGTGATGAAATCAGAAAGTCACTTGATACATTAACGGAAGATGTTGCCTTAATCCGTCAGGACCAAAAGAAAATCATTGCACTTCTTGATGAAGTGAAGCAATTACGAGAAGAAAACAAAGAAAAGAGCAGGAGGATCACAGATCTTGAAAGGAGAGTTGATGAGGTGGAACAATATAGAAGAATGAAAGATATTGTAATCACGGGGTTTAAGATCAAACTCCGGTCGTATGCTCATGCAGTGATTGCTAATAACAACCGGAATGAGCCCAGTGAGGAAGTGTCGAGCTCTATTGAGCAACAGGTAGCAGCCTTTCTCAATGTGTACGATATTTCACTGGATGTGAGTGATTTGGAAGCCTGTCACACATTACCGAGAAGAAGACGAGAGGACAAGCCAGCCCTGATATTACGTTTTGCAAATCTCAAGCAAAAGATTGCCTTAATTAAACAAGGAAGAAAACTGAAAGGTACTAATGTCTATATGAACGATCACCTGACCCGGAAAAATGCCAAAATTGCCCGAAAAGCCAGACACCTGAGGAAACTAAAAAAGATCCAAAATACTTGGGTAAATAACTGTAAAGTCTTTATTAATGGATCACCGGAGGAGGCTAAGGTGTTGGTGGTTAAGAACCTCAGTGATTTAGATATTTATGAGGAGACGCCTCCTAGAGATCTAGCCACTGGTGGATTTTGAGCTTTTGATGAACACAAAGACAAGAGAAGGTCATTTTTTTGATCGATTATTCCTAATAACATAGAATTCATTTTATCTTGGAAAAAAAATGAGTACTGATTCAGAATTATACCAAAGGACAATGCATTTGGAGCAGCTGGATCTATTTTCATATGCTGATTATAATTTTCAAGACTTAGAAAATGAATTAGACCCTGATAATACTTTTTACTCTACATTTAATGTTGATTGTAAATATTATACTGTTGATGATTTTCTACATGCTATGACGATGAAGGAAAAATTGTCAATTTTCCACTTCAACTGTAGAAGTATGTATGCTAATTTTAATGTTATCAAAGAATATACGAGGTCTGTGATGAAAAAAGTGGTCCTTTTTATTTTTTTCAAAAAATAAATGGATTTGATTCATATGTTTTTACGTCAGACAAGCTTGAACCCTCATGCGCATGCGTGAGTTTTTTCACGCGTCGGTGACGTCACTCGCCTGTGGGCAGGCCTTGAGTGAGGAGTGCTCCACCCCGCCCATCAGAATCTCTTTGTCTGAATCGCCGCTGTGGACGGCGCGCGTTGCTTTATCAACATTTTTCTGGACCTGTGAGGAATATCCGAGTGGACACTATTCGAGAAATTAAGCTGGTTTTCGGTGAAAAGTTAACAGCTGATGCAAGATTATGGGGGTGTTTCTGTCGCTGTAAGGACTTCCCACGGAGCAGGACGTCGTGCAGCGCTTCCAGGCGCCATCGTCGGCCTGTTTCGACCTGAAAACATCCTAATTTAAGGCTTAATTCACCCAGGATGTCGTGAGAGAACAGAGAAGATTCAGTACAGGCTGGCATGAGGACTTTATGTGGACATTCCACTGTTTAAGGACATTTTGTAATGAAAGACGTGCGCGCAAATCTGTGTGCGCCGCGACAGGAAAACCATTTGTAAAATTCAGGCGGCTTTTGATGGCTTTCAACAAGTGAGTAACTGAGAAATTGTTTAACAGCTTGGGCATGTTCCAACTTGCCCGTTAAGGTTTCCAACAGAGGTGTTTTTCCTGTCGCGACCCCCCGCGGTCGGGTCCGGCCCGACATGCGACTCTGCCCGCACATTCTTTCATTACAAAATGTCTGTAAACAATGGAATGTCTGAATAAACTCCTCATGCCGACTTCTTCTGAAAGTTCTCTGTTCTCTGACGACTTACTGGGTCAACAGAGCCTGAAATGTGGAAGTTTTCAACTTGAAACGGCGAGACGCTGCCGCCTCGAAGCGCACATCGCCATCAGATGCCGTGGGCCATCCTTAAAGCGACACTACCAGACCAAAATCTCTCATCAGCTGTTAAAATTTTTACCGAAAACCAGCTGAATTTATCGAATGGTGTCCACTCAGTTGTGCCTTACAGTTTTTGAAAAAAAATTTATCAAACAAAGCAGCAGTCTCTGAGCCATTCCTAAACAATGAAAAAATTGACGAGAGGGTGGGCGACTCCTCACTCAAAGACTGTCCACAGGCGAATGACGTAACCGACAGGCATGAAAAAACTCTCGCATGCCCACGAAGGTTCAAGCATGTCTGATGTAATCACACGTGATTCAAATCCATATGGTTTTTGAAAAAAAAAATAAGGTCCGTTACTTTTATCACAGACCTCGTATACAGCAGTTTGCACATCCATTTAGTATAACTGCTTTGTCAGAAACTTGGTTTAATGAGGACAAAGGTATTAACTTTGAAATAGAAGAATATGAACTCAAGTATGTTAATAGGAAAAATAAAATAGGTGGAGGAGTGGCACTATATATTCATAATAGCATTAGGTTTAAATTAGTAGAGGATATGACTTTGGCTATAGATAATGTTTTAGAAGTTGTTACAATTGAAGTCCATAATGATAAGGAGAAAAATGTAATTGTGTGCTGTTTGTATTGGTCTCCAGGAGCAGACGTAGAATTATTCAATGACTGTGTAGGAAAAATATTTTCAAGGAAAGAAAACTATGTTTATATGTGGAGATTTTAATATAGATATACTAAATCACACAAAGCACAAATGGACTAATGATTTCCTTAATATGATGTTTGGCATGAGCCTCTATCCGACTATAACTAGACCTAGCAGGGTAACAAATCACAGTGCCACTTTAATTGATAACATCTTCACAAACAGCACTATGAATGACACTACAGGCGGTCTAATGGTGTGTGATATATCTGACCATCCACCAGTGATTATATATAATAAAAAAAATTACAGATTGTAGAGGGGAAAAACATATCTATAAACAGGTTTGCTCGGAGGAAGTAATTAAATCCCTGAACAATGACTTAAATTCTCAGGATTGGAATCTAATTTATTGTGAGAAAAATGTAGACAGGGCCTATAGTACGTTTATGGAGATATATATGGAATTATATGACACACACTGTCGGATTAACAAGTATAGTTCTAAAAAAAGATTTGTGAAACGTCCTTGGATGACCAAAAGTCTACAGAATGCATGTAGAAAGAAAAATAATCTTTACAAAATATTTATTAAATTAAAAACTAAGGAAGCTGAAAGCAAATATAAACTATATAAGAATAAGCTAACAGAGCTATTAAGAACTAGTAAAAAAAATTATATTGTAGAAAACAACTGGAAATGAATAAATGTAATACCAAAAAGGTTTGGGGAATACTAAAAGATCTTATGCAGCATTGAAGGAAAAAAACAACGATATATCCAGATTATTTTATTGAGAAGGATAAAGATAACTGTGATATTAGTGAAACTGTAAAACATTTTAATGATTGTTTTGTTAATATTGGCCCAGATTTGGCCAATAACATTTCTGGTAAAGGTCCTGATGCTCCAATACTTATTGAGAGAAAAAGAAATTCAGTTTTTCTCTCTCCTGTAGATGAACTTGAAATTATTACTATTGTTAGGAAATTTAAAAGTAAATCAACTGATTTTCAAGATATTAACATGATACTGGTAAAAAAAAGTAATAGAAAGTATTGTTAAACCACTTGTTTATATTTGTAATTTATCTTTTATAACGGGGAAATTTCCAAGCAAAATGAAAATGGCTAAAGTTGTTCCTCTATTTAAAAGTGGAGATAAACATATTTTTACAAACTATAGACCAGTCTCTCTACTCCCACAATTCTCTAAAATTTTGGAAAAGCTATATGAAAATAAATTAGAGTCATTTATTGGAAAGTATGAAATTCTCAATGAATGTCAATATGGGTTTAGGAGTAAGCGGTCCACTTCAATGGCAGTAATTGAAGCGATAGAGGAGATAACCAATGGTATGGAGAGAAAGAAATAAGCAGTTGGCATTTTTATAGATTTAAAGAAAGCTTTTGATACTCTTAATCATTCAATTTTGATTAAAAAATTAGAAATGTATGGTATTAGGGGAGTTGCATTGCAATGGATACAGAGTTACTTAACGGAGAGAAAGCAGTTTGTGAAAATGGGTGAGTTTACAACAAATAACTTGGAAATTTTATGCAGAGTACCCCAAGGTTCAATTTTGGGAGCAAAACTATTTAATTTATATATAAATGACATATTTAAGATTTCCAAAATGATGAGCATGATTTTATTTGCAGACGCCACACAAACATATTTTATGCAAATGAAAATTATAGTGAACTTATCTATATTATTAATGAGGAACTGAATAAAGTAAAAAGTTGGATGGACACAAATAAATTATCTTTAAATCTAGATAAAACTAAAATTATGTTTTTCGGAAATTACAAAGTAAATTCTGAGTTAAAGATATGTATAAATGGTGTTCAAATTGAAAAAGTATCAGAATAGAAATTTCTTGGTGTAATAATAGACGAAAAAATAAGCTGGAAAAAGCACATTAGATATATACAGTAAAGTTTCCAAAAGTCTCGCAGTTATTATTAATAAAGTTAAATATTTGTTAGATCATGATGGTCTTCGTGTGTTATATTGTACATTGATTTTGCGATATTTAACTTACTGTATAGAATTATGGGGTAACAACTATAAGAGTTCACTTCATGCCCTCGTTATATTACAAAAACGTGCAGTTAGAATTTTGCACAAAGTAGGATATCTAGACCACACAAATGAATTATTTATCAGGTCAAAATTATTAAAAATGACTGATATGGTAAAATTTCATACTGCATTATTAAGGTATAAAGCTAATAAAAATGAATTGCCATGTAATATTCGAAAACTGTTCTGTAAGAAAAAAGGACAGTATGGATTGAGGGGATGTGGTAACTTTATAGTACACTATGTAAGAACTACTCTGAAAAGTTGGTGCGTGTCGCTATGTGGAGTCAAGTTATGGAATCATTTGGACAACCACATTAAATTGTGTGGAAACATTTATAAGTTCAAAAAGAAATATAAAGAAATTATCGCAGTACACAAATGAGTAAAAAATGCTTATAGAGTCAGTAAGAAGTGTAGATTATTGTATAGACATTGAACAGTAGTAACAGGTGCATGGCATTATGATAGTAATGATCAGGGTAAGACTATTTGTAATTGCTTAGAAGGTAAAAATGTGCCTCTGTGATGAAGCCTCGCAGGACATGCCCTGACATGTCCAGCTTGTCCACAATTTGTCAGATAGTCACACGACTGAAAAGCCACCAAAAGCCGTCTGAATCTTCCGAATAGTTGACGAGCTGGGCATGTCACAACATGTCCTGTGAGGCTTCATCACAGAGGTGCTGTTGCTGCGCCATCAGCTTCGTGCCGATGAATTTCGCCGCCACTCTTTTCATGGTAAAATCTTCTTTCACAGTCGAATTTGCCAAAAAAGTGCTGATGTCCACCTCTTCCGCAGTTTCTCGGATAATCACACGACAGTCCCACATCACCACAGTGTTCATTTTGGAAATGATCTGGTCGTTTCAGCGTGTTGATGCCGATCGGAGCGCGACGCACCCTCCACCGTTATGCGGCCGTTTTTAAACTGGTTGTACCGCTCCTTAATCTGTGTGATGCCCAGAGGATCGTTACTGAAAGCCATCTGAATAATCCGAATGGTTTCCACCTGGCTATTGCCCAGTTTCTGGCAAAATTTGATGCAGTCGTGCTGCTCCAGTCGTTCTGCCATTTTCCTTGAAATGAAAATCTGCCGAGCACACTGCACATGTCCTCACACAAAGGCTGCTTACAAGCAAATGACGCAACCGACAGGCGTGAAAAAAATCACGCATGCGCACGAAGGTTCAAGGTTGGCTCATGCAAGGACACGTGATTCAAATCCATCAGGTTTTTGAAAAAATAAAAAGGTCGGATACTTTTCTAACAAACCTCGTATGTGCCTTATAACTTAAAAAAATAAACTTGAAACTTGAAACATACTGTAATAAAACATACTTATGATAATAATTTTTTATTGTTTAGTATGACCCCCCACAACGTAGTACATTCTGTGAAATAAAAACAGAATACAATGATTTACAAATCCTCTTCAACCTATATTCAATTGAATACACCACAAAGACAAGATATTTAATGTTCAAACTTAACTTCAAACCTAAACATTATTGTTTTTTTGCAAATATTTGCTCATTTTGAAATGGATGCCTTCAATACATTTCAAAAAAGCTGGGACAGGGGAAACAAAAGACTGGGAAAGTTGATGAATGCTCAAAGAACACCTGTTTAGAACATTGCACAGGTGAGTGTCATGATTGGATATAAAAGGAGCATCCCCAAAATGCTCAGCGGTTCATAAGCAAAGATGGGGCGAGGATCACCACTTTGTGAACAACTGCGTGAAAAAATAGTCCAACACTTTAAGAACAATGTTTCTCGATGTTCAATTGCAAGGAATCTAGGGATTCCATCATCTACAGTCCATAATATAATCAAAAGATTCAGAGAATCTGGAGAACTTTCTACACGTAAGCGGCAAGACAGAAAACCAACACTGAATGCTTGTGACCTTTGCTCCCTCAGGTACCACTGCATTAAAAACCGACATCATTGTGTTAAGGATCTTACTGGGCTCAGGAACACTTCAGAAAACCATTGTCAGTTAACACAGTTCGTCGTTACATCTACAAGTGCAAGTTAAAACTCTACCATGCAAAGAGAAAGCCACACAGTACATCAACAACATCCAGAAACGCTGCCGCCTTCTCTGGGCCTGAGCTCATTTGAAATGGACAGACGCAAAGTGGAAAAGTGTGCTGTGGTCTGATGAGTCCACATTTCAAATTGTTTTTGGAAATCATAGACGTTGTGTCCTCTGGACAAAAAAGAAAAGACCATCCAGAATGTTACCAGTGCAAAGTTCAAAAGCCAGCATCTGTGATGGTATGGGGGTGTGTTAGTGCCCATGGCATGGGCACCTTACACATCTATGATGGCACCATCAATGTTGAAAGGTACATCCAGGTTTTGGAACAACACATGCTGCCATCCAAGCAACGTCTTTTTCAGGGACATCCCTGCTTATTTCAGCATGACAATGCCAAGCCACATTCTGCACGTGTTAAAACAGTGTGGCTTCGTAGTAAAAGAGTGCGGGTGCGAGACTGGCCTGCCTGCAGTCCAGATCTGTCACCAATTGAAAATGTGTGGAGCATAATGAAGCACAAAATATGACAACGGAGACCCCCAGACTGTTGAACAACTGAAGTCATACATCAACCAAGAATGGGAAAGAATTCCACCTACAAAGCTTCAACAATTAGTGTCCTCAGTTCCTAAACGCTAATTGAGTGTTGATAGAAGAAAAAGTGATGTAACACAGTGGTAAACATACCACTGTCCCAGCTTTTTTGAAACGTGTTGCAGGGATCCATTTCAAAGTGAGCAAATATTTGCACAAAACAATAAAGTCTATCAGTTTGAATAATAATCACTATCTACCTTAAAATCAAGATCAGCAACCACAGGCTTAAAATATACCTCCAAGGGTCCCAAATCAACAGAGGAAGACTCACATGGACCACTAGGTCCAAACACTATCACCTGTTTTCTTTTCTTTAAAATTTAAAACATTCAAAGCCAACCAAGCTTTAATATAATTTAACATACCAGTAGCTGATTTAAGGGAAGAACATTATTCTGTTTCAAGGGCAAGTGAATTTGGCAATCATCTGCCTAACAATGGAATGAAATCCGATGTCTTCTAAGAATGGAGCCCAAAGGCAGCAGATACAGTGAAAAAGGCAGCGGCCCCAAAATAGAGCCCTGTGGAACGCCACATGTCAAAGCAACTGCAGATGATTCTGAACCAAGAATACTGACCATATATATATATATATATATATATATATATATATATATATATATATATATGTGTGTGTGTGTGTGTGTGTGTGTGTGTGTGTGTGTGTGTGTGTGTGTGTGTGTGACCAGGTGTAATAGGATGAGACACACGGTCACCAGCTTCTTTAAAAAAATAATGGGTACTTTATTTCCCGACTGTATTTAACAGCATTATGTTTTGGTTTGCTTTGGTAAGAAAATAAACAAAAGGACACGCAAAATAAGACCAACTAAACAAAGACAACAGTAGTGGGCTTATTGGTCCTATAACAGATAAAAGTACCACTAATTACACATCACATTTATACTTGTACAAAACATACACCTCTTGATGATATTTGTTAACATCAGTAACCAGCAAACTTGAACTCACTTTAAAATGGCCGACAACCTGTTCAAACTGGAGTGGATACTCAGGGTACTCAGGGTTTGTTCAGTCCCCTCTGAACAAACCATTGCACAGAAGTAGGTAAACAAAACAAAATATAGAAACCACAACCTTCATTAAAGTTTTCAGACAGTCTTTGTTCAACACTCACACCGTCCTGAGGCTTTGTAACTCTGTACAATGGCATCGAATGGTATACCCGGCAGTGTCACGTTTTCCAACAGATCCAACTCAATCTGCATCATTCTCCGTTTCTACAAAGTCACTCGACCATTAATTTTACAGTATTAGGCTTATGATGGCATAGTCTACTAACATCAAAGATTATATTTTGGTGAACCTTACTGTTCTAAAGTCTTTTTCTCAGTCAGCTACAGATCGTGATCATTTGCGGGTGTACAGTGATGATGTCACACACTCTTCTCTCAAGACAAAATATGATTTTGTAATGCAGCGTGACAGTGCCATCCGCTGGACACTTTGAAAACCACTCATGGTGAAAGGAGAATAATAGTTTCTTCATTCTAGAAGCAACTTTTATTATTTCACCTGGCTACATTCTCCCCTACCTGAAGTCAACGTCTTGGTGACTTGTTAAACTTCAACCATTGCATTAAGTTATGAAAGCCACAGCATTACGCATGGACATAGGTAAGTTAAACAGGTTTCCGTTCTTGCCGACAGTTGTTCTAACACTTTTGCGCGGAGTTGGCATGGACGTGTTGGTATCCGATTGTCCTACCGTCCACCACAGAAACAGGTACCGGCCTCACGTCTGGTTCCTCTTCAGCCAAATCTAAGCTCCTCCCCATGAGCACTGGCTGAGAGGACGCTTCTTCACCGGGCCTAGTACTCAGATCAGCATCATGAGATTGCTCACTTTCTGCATCGCTCCTTCTCTCATCCTCTAGGTGACTCTCCAGGTTCCCTAGCCTTGGACCAACCGGTTCATTGACCTGTTCCACCAACAGGTACTCAGGTTCTGACTCAATAGATTTGGGTTCTGAGTCCAATTCTATTGAAGGCTCATGCACAAGGTGAGTCACTTGGTGCTGCCTTGGTGGTGGTATAGGCCCCACACACAGGCACAGATTGGACCTATGCACCCTTTTTATTGGTCCTCCATTTACTGGTACTACTGAGTGTGTTGTTGCTTGTACATCCACCACCTTGTACACAGTAGATGACCATGCATCTTGAATCTTATTTCTGCCAATGGGACAATAACAAAGATAGACATACTGTCCTATTTCTACAGGTGGACAGTGGACTTTTGCATTTTGGTAGGTCATTCTTTCAGCGGCTTTCCTTTCTGCAAATTCTCTGGCCCACGCATGTGCATCCTGGAAACGCTCTCTGTGAGCTCTAAGCCAATCAGGGCCATCCTCTTTTGTTTGCTCCTGACCTAACAAAGCATCAACCGGCAAGTGAGGGTGTACTCCAAACAGCAAGTAATAGGGGGAGTAACATGATGAGGAGTGTGGTGTCACATTGTAGGTGTACACAAGTTCTGTGAGGGTCGTTTTTTCTCCCTGGGCAATGTTCTCAAAAGGTCATGCAATGTTCTGTTAAACCTCTTGCACCGGGGGTCTCCTTGGGAATGATGAGGTGTAGTGCGAGTTTTCTTTACTCCATACAGCCTGCACAGTTCTGCAATCACAGCACTTTCAAAATTTCTCCCTTGGTCTGAATGCAAGCGCTCTGGCACCCCATACTTCAAGAACCACTCTTTTAGCATGACTTTAGCAGCTGTGTCTACTCTCTGGTTTCTCGTAGGAACTGCTTGACTGAACTTGATGAACACATCAGTGATTATAAGTATGTTCTCACAACCATCATTAGCCTGTTCCAGGGTGGTGTAGTCAACAGCTACAACTTTAAGAGGATGAGTAGCTAAGAATGGAGTTTGGAGAACATGAACTTAGGGCTGTGGCAACTTAGTTAAAACACATCTCTGGCACTTTTTCACCCATTGCTCCACATCTTCATGCATCCCTCCCCAAAAATATCTCTGTCTTAACAAACCAAGTGTTTGCTCTATACCTTGGTGGCCCATCTGATCATGTACATTAGTGAGCACTTTCTCGTTGAGACATACAGGTAACAACAAATGGCAACATTTTCCAAGGTGAACATCTTCGATCTCACAGTGCAAGAGTCCATCTTTTTCTCGGAGACGTGGACACTGTTTCAGTAGAGAGCATACTGGTATAGGCAGGGTTCGCCTTTCTTGAAATGAGGGCTTTCGTTTCATGTCCCAAAACTTTTTCAGTACCATAAGTGTCAGGTCTGAGGTTGAAAGTTCTAGAGCTCAGTTTTGGTGTAACTTGGCAGTGTAGATAGATAGATAGATAGATTTTATTGTCATTACAACAAGTGCAACAAAGTTACACCAACTGCAATGAAATTATCTTCACACCCAATTAATTACCTGAGACAAAATGCAGCAATTAATCCACAATTATTACTAGCTGAACGTAATAATGGCACACATCAGAATTAAAACAACCATACATATACATTTGATTGTTTATGTAGTCTAAACTTGAAGACAGTCCATCATCCGAATTGAGGCAAAGTGAGTGTGAGGTGGCTGCACCAGTATCCCATGCAGGTGCAAGGTCGGGGGTAGTGGCAGGGTGGAGGCAAGGGGGGTGGTGGTAGGGGTGGGGGGCGTGCATCATGTGTGCAGATGAGATGATTTTGTGTCATTCAGATGAGTTTGTATCAGTTTCTGTCAGTGTGTGCATAATGTCTGGAGTTGCCTTGACAACATCAGACTATAGAGGAGGGCAGAAAGATAAGAGAGGCAGCCGAATGGTTCACCAAGGCCATAGATATTCCTCTGGAGGAAAACAGCGGGGCATGTTGACCTTCAGAGGCTGATAAGCCTGCCATGTTTAGGGTTAAGCAGAGAAACACCATTTTCAGCTCCTCTGACTGACCAAATCCAATTTATGAGTATTCCCTGGTCTCCGACATCCTTCTTTGCAAGCTGTACATTTGCTCTGAGATGTTTTCCAACTTATGTCTGAGTTCAAGGGTTAAGACAGTCTGAAACTGTACCGCCTTGCCCAACTCATTAATCATGACGGACAGGTGAGGGGTCGTGGTTCTGGTAGTAGGCGTCTTGCCAATTCTCTGGTAGGTTAGGGCAGCACATAAACCAATAAGCACCAGCCCTTCCATTATAAAACCAAATATAAATAAGTCTTCGATATCCTCCACAGAGAGTGGTACCAAGCACACATTGTGCCACTTCTCCCATACTTCGAGAACATAGCCCGCAGGGTAGGTTCCATCTGGGCATGCAGGGTCCCCCAGCCTTGGTTTTCTTGTTGAAAAAATGGTGTCAGTAGCTTTCAGAGACCAGCTGATCAATTCCATGGTTAATCCAAATATAGTTTGAAGAACTCACATTCTGGCGAAGTAAGGACTTTGAAGTTTGGAACAGAGATAGAGGAGGAGATGCGACCGCCCTCTCCGGAGTCACAAGCTCCGGCGAGGGCAGCGAAACTAAGTGTGTTGTTGTGTATCCCATTGACTATTTCCTCACTGCCTGGGTTTGAGGCATTTAACTGCCTCACCTGAAAATATTCAACCCCTGTAGCCACTAACTCTGGATCTAAACAGTGCCTGCTCGAAGACTGTCACATATGGCAACACAGCCATCAAATTCTGCATCCTCTGAGTAAGTATCTGACTCACTGAAAGCTGGCTGTCTGGAAAGGGCATCGGCCGCAGAGTTACACTGACTGGTCCTTTACTTAACATCAAAATCAAACGCAGCCAATTGTGCAACCCAACGCTGCTGGATGGCCCCTAACGTAGCAGTGGAAAAGGTGACAAAGTTATTGTCTGTCAGGAAGGTGAACTTGGACCCAATGAGATAACTCCTAAACTTTTCTGTACAGCCCACTTTAATGTGAGGAGTTCTAATTTCATGCTGCTGTAGTTTTTGTCATTCTTTTCAGCCCCTCTGAGTCTACGACTTGCATAAGCTATTACCTTCTTCTTCCCTCCCTTAACCTGTTACAGGACTGCATGCAACCTCAGGTTACTAGTGTCTGTCTCTAATACTAAAGGAAGCTTAAAATCTACATAGCTGAGCATGGGTACACCAGTTAACGTGTCTTTAAGCAGCTCAAAAGACTGAACACGCTGGTGTCCAGGCAGACTGGAACAACTGAATAGCCTTTGTTGGGCTGCTCTCTTTAAAGCATGCCACATCACATCATGAAGAGGTCTTGCGACCTGGGAAAACCCTTCAATAAACCTCCTATAATTTCTACAGAAGCCGAAAAATGATCTAAGCTCTTGAACTGTACTGGGAGTGGGGCATGTCTTTACTGAACTAATTTTATCTGGATCGGTGCCTATCCTGTCGGCTGAGACTCTGTGACCTAGAAAATTTACTTCGGACTGGAGAAATTGACATTTCTCGACTTTGAGCCCTCTTTCTTGTAATCTCTTAAGAAATGTTTCCAGTTTTTCAGTGTGTTCTTGGAAGGTCTGGGAAAACACCAGCAGGTCGTCTAGGTATACTAAAATGATCTGAAACACCAGGTCACTCAAGGCTGCTTGCATTAAGCGCTGAAAAGTTGCTGGCACATTGCACAATCCAAAAGGCATCTGTAGATATTCATATAGGCCAAAAGGAGTTGTGAAGGCTGTTGTGTGTCTTTCTCACGGACTGCAACTTGGTGGTAGCCGCTTGCAAGGTCAACACTGGAGAAGAACTGTGTGCCGCACAGAGCATCAAGACTTTCATCTATGCATGGCAATGGAAAAGCATCACGCCTCATCTTTGAGTTCAGGTTTCGGTAATCTACACATGATCTTAGAGTGCCATCAGGTTTTCGGACTAGGACAATTGGTGAAGCATATGAGCTGGGACTTTCCTGTATCACAACTTTGCTTAACGGTTCTGAAATGTGATCTCTGACCTCCTTGTACTGATTTGGTGGGATCCATCTGTAGGGCTGGAACACTGGGGCCTCATCCAGTATCCAGGGATTTCATGTTTAACTCTGTCGATGTAGCCTAGGTCTTCATCGTGAACTCCAAAAACATCTGCATATTTCACCAGCAGCGACTTAAGCTCTGCCTGCTGCTTGGGAGTGCCCCCTAGGTGTAACCAATCAAAAAGGGCATGCATGTCCTTATCCGGTTTTTCACCATCCCTCTGAATGACAGTGATTTCATCATGTGGAGCAGATATGCACTGGAACTGAACTTTTTCTCAGACCCACGTCACTCGGTCAGCTACAGATTGTGATCATTTGCGTGCATACAGTGATGACGTCACACACACGACTCCTCTCTCAAGACAAAATACGATTTCGTAACACAGCGCAACAGTGCCATCCGCTGGATACTTTGAAAACAACTCATGGTGAAAGGAGAATAATAGCCTCTTCATTCTAGAAGCAACTTTTATTATTTAACCTTGCTAAATACACTGAGGAAAATAAGTATTTGAACACCCTGTGATTTTGCAAGTTCTCCCACATAGAAATCATGGAGGGTTCTGAAATTTTCATCTTAGGTGCATGTCCATTGTGAGAGACATGATCTAAAAAAAACAAAAAAAAATCTGGAAATAACAATGTATGATTTTTTAATAATTTATTTGTATGTTACTGCTGCAAATAAGTATTTGAACACCTGTGAAAATCAATGTTAATATTTGGTACAGTAGCATTTGTTTGCAATTACAGAGGTCAAACGTTTCCTGTAGTTTTTCACCAGGTTTGCACACACTGCAGCAGGGATTTTGCTCCACTCCTCCATACAGATCTTCTCCAAATCTTTCAGGTTTGGAGTTTCAGCTCCCTCCAAAGATTT